>NW_004444245.1:1092735-1104586 GCF_000243295.1 Trichechus manatus latirostris
CACTGCTTTTGCTGCGTCCCAAAGGTTCTGGTAGGATGTGTTTTCATTCTCATTTGATTCTATGAATTTCTTTATTCCATCCTTAATTTCTTCTATAATCCAGTAGTTTTTGAGCAAGGTGTTGTTCAGTTTCCATGTGTTTGATTTTTTTCCCATTATTGATTTCTACTTTTATAGCTTTGTGGCCTAATATGTGGTCTATTCTGGAGAATGTTCCATGTGCACTGGAAAAGAAAGTATACTTGGCTGGTGTTGGGTGGAGTGTTCGGTCTATGTCTGTGAGATCAAGTTGGTTGATTGTAGCATTTAGCTCTTCCATGTCTTTGTTGAGTTTCTTTCTGGATGTTCTGTCCTTCACCTTAAGTGGTGTGTTGAAGTCTCCTACTATTATTGTGGACCTGTCTCTCTTTTCAATGCCGTTAGTTTATGTATTTTGGATCCCTGCCATTAGATGTGTAGATGTTATTATGGTTATGTCCTCCTGGGGTATTGACCCTTTAATCATTAGTGTCCTTCCTTATCCTTTGTGCTGGATTTTACTTTAAAGTCTATCTTGTCAGAAATTAACATTGCCACAGTGTCAGCTTTTATGATCACCAGAGACAAGCCATCTAGACCCTTCTCCCTCTCCTCTTTCTTGATCCTTTTGAAGTACTAACATCACCCATCACTTTCTGCCTCTCGACTCTCTCCTCCTGGGCCATCCCATTTCTCTAACTTTTCTCCTGCCTACCTGCTCCTTACCCATTTCTTGAAACTTTGTCTGCACTCTGCATGCTTTCTGGGTCTGGCAGCAGTTAACACCCACAAGTCCATGGCTCTGAAAGCCCATCTCCAGAGCAGGACTCATAAGTCCATCGGCTTGGACACGGCTGCCTCAAGGGTGTCTGACTGACACCTCCAATTCATGCGGTGACACCAAGCTCTAGAGTGTCCCTCAGACCAATTTCTCCCCACCTGGGATGCCCAAACTGTTTCCCCGCCTTTCTCAGACCCCAACCGCTTCATCTTCATCGCCGCTGGATTTTATACTCCAGCAAAACTCCTCAGAGTTCCTTGCTGGTTCTTGCTTCTAAGCCTCTGGTTATGTCAGCGTATCTCAAAGAAGGGAGTTAGGACCATCCTCTATGAGCAATGCCAACTAACCAATGTACCAGCCCCTCCATGTGCCCTGGTTTCAAAGGCATCCAACAGTCCAGTGCCGTGGGAGGTGCAAGTGGAGGCATCAGGGCTGGTTTGCATCCCTGTCCCTTCCCTACAGGCCTGTGCCGGGTTGGAAGGAGTGACTTTCCTGCCCCTTAGAGGGCAGAACCATCTCTCCCTGACAAGGCTATGGGGATGCCAGCAGGGGAGCCACTCTGTTCACCACCTCGGCCACATCTGGCAGGAGCCCAGAGACCAAGGCTGTCTGCTAAGGTGTGGGGGGAGGGTTGGCTCGAGCCTCAGGGACTCCCCCCATTTCCCTAGTCACCGATCTCTGTCACTCACCCAGAGGCCAAAGGCACCCCGACTCTCCAAGCATGACACCTGAATGCGCTTCATTCCACTGGAGCCATCCATTTATTAAGAGGTCATCTAGAAGGCGGCCCCTCAGACACACGAGCAGCCACACGCTGCCACAGGTGACTGTGCTCAGGCTCAGCCACTTTCCTGCCCCTGCAAGCGTGGCTCCACGGTGGAGCCGTGGAAGAGGCTGCCAGGTCGGGCTCCCTGGAGGGAATCACAGTGAACCGGGGCTACCCCAGTGCAGTGGGCAGCCCAGGCGGGAGCGAGCTGGTGAAGATGCATGACCTGGTCGGGCGGGCAGTTGGTGGGCAAGCACAGAGGGCCCTTCCAGCTGGGGGCGCTTGGGAATCTGGCAGATGGTACATGAACAAAGCTGTTCTATGGAGAAGGCAGGGCTGAGGGGTGTTGACCATAAAAAGCAGCATTAGGACAAGAAAGACATGGGTACCTGAGGCCCTGTGACAAAGCACAGTGGGGCCGGTCCCTGCAGCCCCCACCACCTCAAGGCCAAACTTCAGTCGCCACCACGGAGCCCCAACGTGTTGTGGTAAGAGTGTTCTTGCCCAGGGTGGGGTGTGGGCCCAGTGTGGGGGCACGGCTTCAGCCCTGTGCTGGCACTGCTGTCCTTGCCCAGGCCGGAAGGCAGCACGTGCCCCCTTACTAGCTGGCAGTGCTCCTTCGTGGGACGCAGCCTTCCATCTCCAGCGCCTCGGGCCAGCCCTCGTACTTATTGGTGTGCTTGCTGTTCTTCACGTGCTGCCAAGGTTGGGGGGAAGCAGGAAGTCACAGCCTGGGCCCCGACCCGGGCCTCCATGCCGGCCCTCGGGGGCGGGGCAGAGGTGAGCCAGGCCAAGGGCTCCTGGTCGCCTTCTGCTGCTTTACCCAATTGGGTCTTCCCCCTCACAGGTGAGCCTGGCCCACACCAGGAGGCAGGGAGGTATAGGGGAGGTCACTGCTGGAAACTGCTGGAAGGGTGAGCGAGGGGGCCTTTCTTCTCTGAGGCTGAGCTTCCCTCTCAGCAGAAAGCTGTTGGGAGCAGTGCTTTAGGGTGCCCTGTCACCTGGCCTGTTTCTACGCTGTGAACCCTCCAGGGCAAGAACCAGGCCTGGGTCTCTCCCCTCTGGCCCCAGCCACAAGCAGAAAGCCTGACACATGTGGCCCAGGAGGAACAGTTGGCTGCAGGGGGCAGCCAGGGCTAGTGGAAGAAGAGCATGCAGGGAGAACCAGGGTCCTGAGCTTCAGAGGGACTAGGATTGGGCTCAGCATCTTGAAGATGTCTGGGAGGAAGGCTCTTAGCTGTGAATCTTGCCAATGTGAAAGCTTTGCCATTTAAAGGCCCTTTAGGGTAAAATACACACAGGACAGGGAAGGGCAGGGTCACCGTCCTAACCTGTACACATGGCCAAGGGGCCAGAGCCCTGCGGAGCAGAATTCAGGGGCTTGGAGGTGTCAACGGAGAGGACCGCCCACATGGGATGCCCGGGAGGGGGTGGTGCCAGGCTTGCCATCCATACCTGCTCAAAGGGGCTCTTGTCTTGCACGCCTTTGGCCCCCACAAACACCCAGCTGTCCCGGAAGGCCAGCTCCTTGGCATTGCGGCTGCCCAGCTCACTGAAAAGCTTCCTGGTCTCTTCATTCATCCTGCCGCCACAGAAGGAAGAAATGGGAGTCTTGGCTGGGGCCGGGTAAGGCGGAGGCCAGGCTGGGAAACCACTTACTTGGTAGCTGGGTCATCATAGGAAGCCACGAACACCAAGGTGCCTTCGTGCAGTGGCCGAATGAACTTCAGCAGGTCGTTGACATCTCGGGGTGGGGGCAGGGTCACATGAAACATGGAGCATTAGGCATACTGAGTGCCCTCCAACCCCTACTATCCAAATGAGGAGACTAACGTAGGGTGTGGCCCAGTGGCCGTGCTGCTAGAGGAGCCAGGGCTCTCCATGCTACAGTACACCACCTCTAGAAAAAGCAGCCAGACCCTAGGGAATGCCTGAGAAGCCCCCAGCGCAGGGTCAGAGCATGGAGTTCTGGGGGAGACACCCAGTCATTGTGCAATCAGAGATCAGGAGCGCTGTGGCTGCCACTCACCTCCAGCCCACATGTCGAAGGCTCTGGCCTCAATGAGCTCCCCACTGACTCCTGCGATGGCAGGAAGGAAGGAGAGGGGACGTCCTGTTGGGCCAGCACCCAGCAGCAACCCCACCCTACTACCTCAGCTCCCCTGGCCAAGCTCAGGCCACGGCGGGTAGCCACTGGGTGCAGCCTTTCCACAAGCTTTTCAAACTTCTCGTTTTCATCCCCACCGTGCCCCGTGTTCAAACAGCTGCTGCCCACCCTGAGCTGTATCGTTTCCTCTGCGGAGTCTTCAGCTGACAAAGACCCACCCGAGGCCAAAACCCAGAAGGTGGGAGAGTGGGAAGCAGGGCCCCGCAGGTCACAGCACGGCTCGCCTCTCCTCTTCCCGGAGCTCTGGCCCCACAGTATGAGGGTGACTCACCGTTCACTAGGGCAATGTTCAGCCCGCGGCCAACGTTGTCCTTGACGCTGCTCATAAGCCTGGGAGACAGCAAGGAAGCCCTCCCATGGGTATGCTGGCTCTGCCCCTGTGGACTCAGCCTCTCTCCCTGACTCCCTCCTCCTCTCCTCTTCCCCTGCTGTTCACCCCAAGGCTCTCACATCTTGTCCTCGAGGCAGATCTTGGGCCCAATGACGTTGGCAGCCCCGCTGACCATGCGGAAGGCCAGGTGCTCCTCGGGACACGGCTGGGGCAGGCCACACTTGTACTTCCTGGCCCGTGGCTCTGGGCAGAGAGAGCAGGTATGAACCACAGGCTTAGCCCTGGGGTCACCCAAGCCCTGAGAGGAGGGGGTCAGGACCATGCCATAGGGTGGTGAGAGTGACAACTAAGCAGAGGACCAGAGGGGGTGGGGCACAGCTCTGGCCAGGGCCACTGCCATAGAGACTGTATCCTGCTGGGGCTGGCCTCAGTGGCTAGCAACAGGGACCCCAAGGAGAAGGCTCTTTCTGCCACGGGTGGGACGAGAGAAAGGAGAGGTCCAAGGGATGGGCTGCGGGGTCCCACAGCAAGGAAGAGTCGCTGGGGAGCCCAGAGGAAACGCAGCAGATGGAGCAGGGTGCCAGGTGCCGCCACTCCTGATCCTGCAGGGACGGCCTCCCTCAGCCAGTCCCCAGGCACATTGTTCCAGTGGCTGTGGTGGCTGCTTGGAGGGGAGCTGGGGGCAGGCATGTCACAGAAGTAGTTTGAGGGGTGGGCACAGGGGAGAAGCAGGGAGGTGACAAGAGCTTTACCTGCAGTCACTGAGTTCTCCGGGCCTGTGGGGACAGAGCATTGGTTCCGTTAGTGAGCAGGCCTCCTGGAGTCGCAGTTAGGCCAGCCTGGCCCTACACCACGAAGCCGAAGGCGGAAATGTCAGTCACTCAGGGGCGACACTAGGCTGACCTTGGCACGTCACCTGCTCAATTCTACATGATGTTCAGATCTAAAATGCCTGCTCCGGGTAAAGGCTCAGATGGAACTGTCCAAAGTATTTAGGTGAAGTGCCATCAGTGACAAGGTATGGAGTCCCCTAACCCTGTCACAGGTCGCTGGAAAGCCTGCCGGCAGCAACCAGGCTGGCCTGCTCCACTGTTCAGATGAAGCTCCCCACCCCTTGCCACCCACCCTGACGCAGGGAACAGACCCACACTCACTGGTGAAGAGTTGCTGGATGCGTGGGAAGCCACTGCCTGGCCTGCCCAGGAGGATGCTGATTACAATCCAGGTGAGGCCAGCGGTGATGATCAAGGCCACGATCCGGAGGGGGCCTGAGACAGGACAGACATGAGCCCCCCACCTCAGATAACCCCAAGGCCTCTCACAACCATATCTTCCCTTCCACTTGGGAGGAAGTGACTGGAGGACAGGAAAGTGGGCACTTGTTGTCATCCATCGGGCCCAAGAGCTGGCAGATTCGAGCTCTGGGTGGCTCAGCTCGGTGTTCCCTGGCAGGTTTGGGGGTCTTCCAGCACTCACTGCTCAGGAGAGGCTCCAGCTCTCGCCCCGGAACCCCTCAATCTACCAGTATATTTGTGCCCCACCATCCTCGCCCCATTTCCTCCTGTTACAATAGAGAACGTGGCCCTACTCGTTAACAGCTGTATGGTGCATGCCACACTCTCTTCCTTTCTGTTTGCGTGTAATATAGACCATTCTGTCTGTATCACTCTTTTTCCTGTATTTTCAACATCTCTCGTTTTAAAAAAGCAAAAAAGCAAAAGCCCTCCTTCCAAACCACATGCCCATTCAGCTACTGACCTCTCCCCTCCCTCCCCATCACACTCCTCAAGTCTACACTAGCTCTTTCCATCAGCTCACCTCCCACTCTCCCAACCTACTCCCATCTGGCAGAGCTTGTTGCCAAGGTCACCTATGACCTTCACGCCACTGATGCCCATGGTCACTTGTCAGCCCTGATCTTTCCCAACCTCCTTCTGGAAACCCTTTTCTTCACTGGCCTCCAAGAGCCTGCACTCTTCTAGCCCTACCTCTTTGGATCCTCCTCTCTGCCTTCCCCTTAAAAGCTGGACTTTCTCAGGTTTCTGTCCCAGTCTGCCTTCTCGTCTCTACCTGCTCTCTCTTTCTAGGTGATCTCATCTACTCCCGAGTCCTGAATTGATCATCATGTAGCAATGACTCCCAATTTGCTAGCTCCAGTCTGACTCACACCCATCCAGCCAGTTCCTTATTGGCCATTTCACAGATCTGAACTTCAATCTTTTTTTTTTAAATTGTTGTGCTTTAAGTGAAAGTTCATATTTCAACTTAGTTTCTCATACAAAAATTTATACATACGTTGTTATGTGACTCTAATTGCTCTCCCCATACTGTGACAGCATGCTCCCCCTTTCTACCCGTGATTCCCCATGTCCATTCAACCAGCTCCTCACCCTCTCTGCCTTCCCATCTCACCTGCGGACAGAAGCTGCCCCTTTGGTCTCTTGGATCTACTTGAGCTAAGAGGCACACTCCTCATGAGTATCACTTTATGTCCCACAGTCCAGACCAATTCCTGTCTGAAGAGTTGGCCTCGGAAAATTGTTTTAGTTCTGGGCCGACAGAGAATCCAGGGGCTGTGCAATCCACAGAGATACTCAGATTTCACCAGTTCTACATGCTCATTTGTGTGTATGTTTGTAGTTCCATGTAATTTTATCACGTGTAGATTCGTGTAACCACCACCGCAATCAAGATACAAAACCACAAGGCTCCATCATGCTATCCCTTTATAGTTCAATTTCTTTTTTTTTTAAATTGTTGTGCTTTAAGTGAAAGTTTACAATCAAGTTAGGTTCTCATGCAAAAATTTATACACACATTGTTATGTGACTCTGGTTGCTCTCCCCATACTGTGACAGCACACTCCTCCTTTCCACTCCGGATTCCCGTGTCCATTCAACCAGCTCCTGACCCTCTCTGCCTTCTCATCTCGCCTCTGGACAGGAGCTGCCCATTGAGTCTCATGTATCTACTTGAGCTAAGAGGCACGCTCTTCACGAGTATCACTGTATGTCTCATAGTCCAGTCTAACCTTTGTCTGAAGGGTCGGCCTTGGGAATGGTTTTAGTTTTGGGCCAACAGATGAACTTGAATCTTAAGTGCTATCCTCCACCCCTCCAGCTTGTTCCTCCCCAAGGCTGCTTCATCTTAGTTGTTCCAGCCGAAAGACAACAAGGCTGCCATGGGGCTGGTCAGTCCCACCCTCTCCATCTGCATCCCCCAGCCACCGCACTTCGGATCCTCACTCTCCCCACAACTCAGTCTCCAAACAGTGGGCGGTCCCTGCTGGGAAACATCAGCCATCGTGATGCTCACTGTAGAGATGCTTTCTTCAGAGATGAAAAGACTTGTTTAGGTCTTAGAACCAGACATACACAACTCCCTTCCATTCTGTGGAAGCCACCCACCTGCCAACCTCATGTCCACCTCACCCGCTGAGCTGGGGCCGCCGGCAGTCTCACCGTTTGGGGACCGTGCGCTCTGGGGGAAACAAAGCATAAGAGCAGATTTGAGGGTGAACCAGGGCAAGAATTCCAGTTCAGGCCTGCTGGGGGGGGGGGCGTGGTTCCTTCCCCTAGCACAACCACTGGCCCATAGTCCTCTTCGGTGACTCGGGGAGAAGCCCTGCCTGGTCAGGAACGGGACTCGGGACCGCGCCGGCTCAGGAGCTGCGCTCAGAGCTGGGAAGTGAGGCCCCTGGGCTCGGGCCCAGGCCGCCCCTCTGGGCCTCAGGGCCCCGCCTGACAACTTGCCTCGCCGAGGGGAGACGTAGGCTCGGTCAGGGAGAGCCCCGCCGGGTCACGCCGGTTGCTGAACTCACACGACGCGCTGCGCAGCCGGGCGCGCCGAGCAATGGCGACTCGGGGAGGAGCTGGCCCCGCCCCGCCCCGCCCCGCCCCTACCATTCGCTCGGACCGCCGAGTGGGAGGGGTCCGCGCCGGTCCCGCCCCCGCGGCGCGTTTTGGCCAGGCCGTCCGTACGCCGAGTGGGCGGGGTCAAAACCACTTCCAGCCCAGCTCCGCGCAGGCCTCTCCTCTGCTGTGCGCTAGGGCCGCGCTGACCCGGCTGTGGAGGACGAGGTCTTCGCCTCGCCCTGACGCGGAAGTCTCTTCTCGGAGGTCCCCTTAGGTGGGAGCTCTCCGCCTCCCTAGGATGAAGGGCTGCGCCTGTGGTGGTTCCCTGTGGCCTGATTTCTGAAGCCCGGAAAGGGTGGATGGACCTGGGGGTGGAATGATCAATTGTTCTAAAGTTGAACCATGTGCACTTTAGAAATAAGGATGGTACAAAAGAGTATATAAGGGAAAACACCAGAAATCCATGAGCCAGAGCCATGGTTAGCCTTTTGATGCCTTTCCTACTGCACTTGGGGAACCGGGGCCCTCGTGTCAGCTGGACCCCTCTTTCTGGAGGGCAGCTGGGAGGTGTGAATTACATCCCTGCCCTTTGACCCAATGATTCCACCTACCAGACGACCTCTCTATCCATCTGTCCAAGAAAGTAATAGAGCTCCGGTTAGAATGCAGTAGCTTCTGTACCTGTAAATGGAACAAGATGGAGGGAACCAGCGTCAGCAGCCTGTTGGTGTAGTCAGGGTTTTGTCGTGGAAGTTTGGATCAGCGACAATGCTGACCATTTGCCAGCCTCTCTCCTATTTGTGGACGGCGCTCATCCTCGGTGGTCTTTCCTCTCAGTGTTTATAATTGTGTGCCCAGCAGAGGAAGCTCCGTTATTCAGACCCTTGGGCTGCCAGCCAGGCAGGGACAGGCGTCTGTCAGTCTGGTGGCTCTTGAAGGACAATGTTTACATCTGTAGGAAAGGTTGCTTTAATGAGTTCCCTGAAGGTCCCGGGGCCAATCCCCAGGGGCACCACCGGAATGGATCAGCCGCAGACCTGGGATTCAGTTCCGGGTCTTCTGTGTCTTTCAGGGCAGTCTTGCACAAGTCCTGATCCTCTCTGGGGCTGTTTTTCAATGCAAACAGAGAGAGGATTAGACTTCAACCCTTTGCTTTGCCTTCTCTGCTTTGTTTGAGGTCTAGCCAGTGGTCAGCGTGTATACCCTGATTGAGCAGTGCTCCAATAGGGGACATCACAAAATGGGGGAGGAGAACCCTGTAATAGGTGTTTCTAGACCTCCTATAAGAAGGATACCCCAGGTATTTTTTTAGGCCCCTTTCTGAAGAAGAGTCAATCCAGAATATACACACAATTACATTAAACTGGGAGGGGCCCCTGCCTAGCAGAATGCAAAAGGAGTATAAACTAAACAAGAGGGCTGAAGACTCAACCGAAGAGAGCAGAGCCTAAATCCTCAGCAAAGGGAGCCTCTTTCAGTGCCTGGGTGCCATGGACAAAGGGATGGCAGGCCTTAGGGGCCAGGAGAGGAGAATGGAACTGGGGGCTGAATTAGAAAAAAGCAAGTTGCAGAATGACACCCACCATATGATAACATGTATGCAGAAAGAAACACACAAAATGATACAGTTTTTATTTACACTTTTTGGGTACGTATATATGTGCAAAGGAGCCCTGGTGGCGCAGTAGTTAAAGCACTCGGCTGCTAACTGAAAAGTCGGCCGTTTGTGGGAGAAAGATGTGGCAGTCTGCTTCCGTAAAGATTTACAGCCTTGGAAACCCTATGGGGCAGGTCTACTCCGTCCTGTAGGGTCCCGTGAGTCAGAATCAACTCGACGGCAATGGGTTTGGTTTGGTTTGATATATGTGCATAAAACTATAAAAGAGTTCTGGAAGGATACACACTGAACTCATAGCAGTAGTGACTTCTGGGGTTGGTGAGAAGTGAGTGAAATCATGAATACTGGCCAGAAGGATTTATCTGTAATGTCCTAATTCTTTTTAAAACACTTATTTTGAAATAATTACAGACTCACAGAAAGTTGCAAAAATAGTTTATAGAACAACCTACAGATTGGGAGAAGAGTTTTGGGAACCATAAGGGCCTAATATCCAATATATACATGAAAGTTCTACAGCCTAACAACCAAAAGACAACCCAATCAAAAAATGGGCAAAGGATTTTTACAGACAGTTCACTAAAGAGGATATTCAAGTGGCCAACAAGCACCCAAAAAGATGCTCAACATCACTAACCATTGAAAAAACAAACAAACAAACAAAAGCCCCACTGCTGTTGAGTTGAATCCTACTCATAGAACTGCCCCGTAGGGTTTCCAAGGCTGTCATCTTTACGGAAGCAGACTGCCACATCCTTCCCCTGGAGAGTGGCTGCTGAGTTCAAATCACCAACCTTTCCATTAGCAGCCGAGTGCTTACCCACTGCACCACCACCAGGGCTCCATTCATTAACCATTAGGGAGATGCAAATCAAAACCACAATGAGATGTTACCTCACCCCCATTAGAATGGCAATGACAAAAACCAACCACCGGAAAATCACAATTGTTGGCAAGGTTGTGGAGAGACTGGAACCCTCATCCATTGCCGGTGGGAATGGAAAATGGTGCAGCCACTGTGGAAAACAGTTTGGCGGTTCCTCAAAAAGTTGAACCGTATGACCCAGCAATCCCGATCCTAGCTATATACCCAGAAGAAATGAAGGCAGGAACCCAAACAGAAACCTGTACACCAGTGTTCATCGGAGCACTTTTCACATTAGCCAAAAGGTGGAAACAACTGTCCATCAAAAGACGAATGGATAAACACAATGTGGTCCATCCAGACAATAGAAGATTAGTCAGCCATAGAGAAATGAAGTTCTGATCCATGCCACAACATGGATGAACCTTGAAAACATTATGCTGAGTGAAAGAAGTCAGTTGCAAAAGGACAAAGATTGTATAATCTCAGTTATATGAAATAAGCAAATATATAGAAACCAATGATTATTAATGGTTACCAGGGGTGGGAAGAAGGGGGAAAGAGGGAGTTTTTGTCTGGGGGGGGCATTGAGTTTATGTTAATGGTGGTAGAATAGTTTGGAAAAGGATACCAATAATGGTGGTACAACATGAAAAATATAATCAATGTTGTTGAATTGTAAATGTGGAAGTTGTTGTGTTGGCAAATGATTTGGCGTGTCTATTTTCACCACAATTTAAAAAAATAGTACAGAGTCCTGTGTACCCTTCACATAGCTTCCTCCAATGGTGACATCCTATATAGTTGTATGACAGTTTGAAAACCAGGACACTTTCCAAACCAGGTAGCTAACCAGGGGCACTGTTAACTACACCTCTTACTCTTAGCCGGCTTATTCAGTTTTTACCATTTTTTAAAACCTGCATATTCGCGTGTGTGTGTAGTTCTATGCAATTTGTAGACACTTGTGTACCCACCACCACAATCAAGATACAGAACTGTTGCATCAGCACAAAAGAACTCCCACATGCTACCTCTTTGCATTCGCACCCACTCCCCACCCGGCCCTCCCATTCCTCTCCCCTGGCAACCACTTTTAAGAAATTCTGCATCACTGATGTCCTTGATGGCACAGAGGATGACAGAAAGGAAAACGTGGAATCCATAACTCTGGGTCAAAAAGGGATTCAGAGGAGCCAGATTCTGCGTGTGAAGAGGATTCAGAGATACCTTACTCAGTTTATTTCACTTACTTTCCGTTTTTGTCTTTACGAGAGTGATATATGAAAAAGTCTATGTCTAAATGAATCTAAAGTAGCATTTTTTAAACAGGAATTGGCTGACGCGATTGTGGGGTCTGGGAAGATCGAAAGCCACTGGGCAGGCTAGAAGACTGGAAATTCAGGCAAGAGTTGATGTTGCCGAGTTTTTTTTTTTAAATAATTTTATTT
>NW_004444245.1:1104686-1141199 GCF_000243295.1 Trichechus manatus latirostris
ATACACCAATTCAACCGTTTCTACATGCACAGTCCAGTGACGCTGATTACATTTCTTCCAGTTGTGCAACCATTCTCACTCTCCTTCTCTGAGTTGTTCCTCCCCCATTAACATAAACTCACTGTCCCCTAAGGTTCCTGTCTAATCTTTTGAGTTGCTGTTGTCAATTTCATCCTACATAGATAGCTCTTAAAAGAGCACAATGCTCCAGGCAGACATTCTTTACTAGTTAAGCTAAACCGTTGTTGGGTTTTTAAGAAGGTTTCAGGGGATACATTTGGTTTAAAGTTTAAAGATTATTTCAGGGCAGTAGTTTCAAGGGTTCATCCAATCTTCATGGCTCCAGGAAGTCTGGAGTCCATGAGAATTTGAAATTCTGTTCTACATTTCCCTCCTTTTGATCAAAGATTCTTCTATAGAATCTTTGATCAAAATGTTTTGTAATGATAGCTGGGCACCAACCAGTTCTGGTCTCATAGCAGAGGAGACAGTTCTTCATGGAGGCAGTTAGCCACATATCCATTTCCTCCTCCTATTCCTAACCCTCCTTCTTCCTCTGTTGCTCCAGATGAATAGAGACCAATTGTTGTGCCTTGGATGGCTGCTTGCAAGCTTTTAAGACCCCAGCCATTATGCAACAAACCAGGAGGTAGAACAGAAGCACTAAACACTATATTAGGACAATTAACTGGTATGACCTATGAAACCACAACCCTAAACCTCCAAACCACGGAACCAAATCCCATGAGGTGTTGGGTTGTACATAAGCAGCCTCAGTAGCTTTTCTCTTTTTTTTTTTTTTTGTCTTTGTTGTAAATATATCTGTCACACAACTTTTGCCAATTCAACTTTTTACAGCCGTACAACTTATTGACAGCAATGACAATAATCGGCTGTGCAATTCTACCCTTAATCAATGAGATTTTTCCATCAGCTTTAACCCCCTCCCCTTTCCCCTTCCTTCCCACCCCTGGTAACCACTAATAAACTCTGGTCTCTATACATTTGCCTTTTCTTGTCTTTTTATATAAGTGAGGTCATACGATATTTGTCCTTTTGTGATTGACTTATTTCACTTAGCATAATGTCTGCAAGCTCCATCCATATTGTAGCATGTATAAAGATTTCATTTCTCTTACTGGGTGAGTAGTATTCCATTGCGTGTATGTACCACATCTTGTTTATCCATTCATCTATATGATGGGCATTTAGGTTGTTTCCATCTTTTGGCTATGGTGAATAATGCTGAAATGAACATTGGTGTACAAGTATCTGAGTCTCTGCTTTCAAGTCTTTTGGGTATATACCTAGGAGTGAAATTGCTGGGTCATATGGTAGTTCTATAGGGTCGCTGTGAGTCAGAATCAACTCCATGGCAATGAGTTTTTTTTTTTTTAATGGTAGTTCTATTTTCTATTTTTTGAAAATTTAAAATTCTCACGGACTCCAGACTTTCTGGAGCCGTGGAGGTTGGATGAACTCCTGAAACTATTGCCCTGAGATAATCTTTAAACCTCAAACCAAAAATATTCCCTGAAGTCTTCTTAAAATCAAACAATAGTTTAGCTTAACTAGTAAAGAATGTCTGCCTTGAGCTTTGTGCTCTTTTAAGAGCTACCTATGTGGGATGAAATTGACAACAGCAACTCAAAAGATTAGACAGGAACCTTAGGGGACAGTGAGTTTATGTTAATGGGGGAGGAACAACTCAGAGAAGGAGGGTGAGAATGGTTGCACAACTGGAAGAATGTAATCGATGTCACTGGACTGTGCATGTAGAAACTGCTGAATTGGTGTATGTTCTGCTTCGTATATTCTCAAGAACAACAACAACAAAAGAAACCAAATTGATAATAACAGAACATAAAAAAAAGCAGCAGCAGAGTTTACAAGAAAATTGCAGCTAAATTCCTTGGCATTAAAGAGAGAAAAGGAATAGACTATTATTCAGCCATAAAGAAGGCTGAAGTGCTGACACATGCCGTGACACGGCAGAACCTTGAGAACGTGACGCTGAGTGAAAGAAGTCAGACGCAAAAGGACAAATACTGTGTGATCCCACTTATGTGAAATATCTGGATAGGCAGATGCATAGAGACCGAAGTCTGTCAGTGCTTACCAGGGGCAGCTGGGAGGAGAAAAGGGGGAGTTATAGTTAAAGGGGTACAGAGCTTCTGTTAAGGGTGATGGCTGCACAACACGGGGAATGAATGTCACCGAATTGTTTGTGTAAAAATGGCTGAAATGGAAAATGTTTTATGTATTTCACCACAATAAAAAAAAATTTCTTTTTAAAAAGAGTGAAAGGTGGACAAGCAGGGTGGGGGGAGCAGGCCAGGCTAGTGGGCCGCCCTGCCGCGTGGCCCCTGCTGGCTCCCCGCCTCCCACAGCCGTTGCCCAGCGAGGAGGTGGCGGCGGCAGCACTGTGGACGTCACAGCCTCCTCACCCCACTGCTTCTGGGAGCACGCCTGCCTGTTCCCGGAGCCTGCCCACAGAGGCCGGCCTCACTGGCCTGCGAGCCGGGTGGCCGCACACGTTGTTTAATGGTCTGCTGTCACTGTCTTGAAATTCTTAATAGTTTTATCTGTGAGTCTGTGCTTTGTAAGTGACGTCCGATGGGACAATGGAGAGTGCATTTGAGCAGAAGAGATGTACACAATACACACGTGTCTGCCCATTCATAGTCGGCCTTGGCGGTGCCCCGTGAGTACAAAGTTTCCATGGACCTATGATGTACTGTCGACGACTGAGTGAGTGGGTACACCAGAGCCCCGAGAAGCCACGCTTTTCTTTTTTAATAGCAGCTTTATTAACTAACAATGTACCTATCATAAAATTCACCCTTTTAAAGTGTACAGGTTGGGATCATGGAGTACATTCGCGGTGTTGCACCATCATCATCTCTAGCCCAGATATTTTCATCCCCCTAAAGGAAACCCTGTGCCCATTAAACAGTCACGCCCCATCTCCTCCTCCCCCGGCCCGTAGCAACCGCTCCTCTGTTTTCCGTCTCAGTGCATCTGCCTACTCGGACTGTTTACCATAAATGGAATCGTACATTATGTGGCCTTTTGACCGCCTTGTTGCACTTAGCATCCAGTTGTCAAGGTTCATTCCCGTAGAAGCGCGTATCAGGAGTTCATTGCTCTTCATGGCTGAATAATACTCCATCGTATGGATAGACCACACTTGGGTTGTTTCCACTTTTGGGCTATTATGAATAATGCTGCTATGAACATCCACGTGCAAGCTTGCGTGTGGACGCATGTTTTCATTTCTCTTGGGTATATACCTAGGAGTGGACTTGCTGGGTCAAACGATAATTCTATGTTTAACTGTTTTCCAGAGCGGCTGTACCGCTTTGCATTCTCACCGGCAAGGGACGTCTCCGATTTCTCCACATTCTTGCCTGCACTTGTTCCACTGTACTGATAACAGCCACCCTAGTAGGGGTGAGATGGACCAAGGGAATCATGTGTTTTCCCCTTCAGCACAAAGGACATCTGGCATGGGGCCCCAGACCCTCCAGCTGAGCAAGCACGTCAAGCTGGGGTGGGTCACTTCAAGGCCCCGGAAGGACCTCGTCTCTTCCAGTCATACCCGAGAAACAGCAAAGCTGGCAGAGGTCATGGGGAAGAACATGGCGTTTGACAGATCTGCCTGGAGGTCCACATCCCTGTCAGCTGGCTTTAGAGGGCGTTCCAGGCTGTGAAGACGAATGCAGGTTCCTTCTTTGCTGGGCGGCGGGGCGGCGGGGAGCTCTGATTAAGCCCTGGGGTTTGGAGGATGGGAGAGACTATATCTTCTGGACACAGGGGAAGCAAACTTGGATGTTGTGCCCTCTCTCTGGAAGAGTCTGTGGTGGGTAGAATCCCACACTCAGTCACCTTCCCCTCGTCCATCCTGTAGGGCTTGAAGTTGCTGAGCGTCCCACAAAGGGTCTTTGTGAAATCCAGACACCACAGGAGGGGAGTGGCGAGTTGGATTGGATTTCCCGTAGTGGTCAGTGAGCAGGAGCAAGACGGGGACACAGAATGCTTTTCACTAAGTCTGCTGAGGAGCTGTTATGGGTTGGTATTTGTCCTCAAAAGATATGCTGAAGTCCTAACCCCCAATACCTATGAAGTTGACCTTGTCAGAAACGAGGTCTTTGAAGATGTTACTAAGATGAGGTCATACTGGGGCAGGGTGGGCACTAATCCAATCACTGCTGTCTTTACAAGAAGACGAGAAGAGACACAGAGATAGACACCAGAGGAAGGCGGCCATGTGAAGATGCATTTACATGCCAAGGAACGCCTGGAGCCACCAGAAGCCTGGACAGGCAAGGAAGGGATCCTCTCCTAGAGCCTTCAGAGAGAGCATGGCCCTGCTAACACCCTGAATTTCAACTCCTGGCCCCCAGAACCGTGAGACATCTCTGTTCTTACACACCACCCAGTGTGTGGTACGTTGTTACGGCAGCCCCAGGACACCAATACAGGGATGAAGAAGGGAACATTATGAAAGGGTCTCCCTGGGTGTGACGCTGCCAGCTTCTTCTTAGGGTGTGACTTGGACCCTCTGGACAGTGGTTTTGGGGGGCTTAGGAGCAGAAGTGACCCCACCTCCCACTTCTATGCATAGGAAAAAAGGGCCAAATCAGGACTCTGGGGGGAGGGGGCTGAAACTACTCAGCAGGGGGTCTCAGGTGCCCCAAGGCAGGACCATTTGTCCTTGTTCCAGCCTTGACACCCCACCCCCACTTCCTCTGCACTCCCAACAGGGCAGTTACCGCCGCTCCTGGGTCCGAGCTGTTCCCCTGCTGGGGCTGTGTACCCATTTCCACTGGGTGGCTGAGAAAGAAAAATCATTGCTCAACGGGCCCCTCGAGGGCCAAGCCCAGCTTGTATCCCTAGAAGTGACACAGAGCCTGGGGGAGCCTGGTGGGAGACTCTGGAGATATTGTGACCCCAAGCCCCAACTTGGCATTGTTGGAATCCTGCCCAGTGCCCTATGAACCAACGAATCAGGGGGTGCGTCTGCAGCGTCAGTCCACTGTCCTCACTTGTCCAGTGCTGAGGCGACAGGTGACTATTCTCTCTTGTGCCTTGACGCTACTGCCTTGTAGACACACACAGCTGATATATTGTCTCTCCTCACCTGGGCCCTTCTTCCTCTGTTCAGTGATGGAAGCCAGACTGAGGTGATGGTAGACTGCCCTTTACTGGCCCCTGATGCCTCTTCCCTATTGTAGGCACCCAGAGCAGAAGTGACAACTGACTGCCCTCACCTGGTCCTTCACGTCTCTGCCCTAGTGAAGACACGCAGAGCTGAGCACTGACCACCCCCACCTGGGTCCTCATGGGTCTACCTCAGTGTAGACACCAAGCTCAGGTGACAACTCACTGCCCTCCCCTGGGTCCTTATGTCTCTCCCGTGTAGACACCCAGAGGGGAAGGGATGGGTGATGTCTTCCCAACCCTCTCTCCTGTGCCATACACACGCTCATGTCTGTGCGGGCCACACGTGGCGGCAGTGTCCCTCCTTCACCCTGGGCTCCAGCTGCTGCTTTTCTGTGGAAAATACTCCCAAGCTTCCAGGAGCACCCACCTTGTTGACACTGTGCCAGCAGGCATCGCTGGGTCAGGCCAGGCCCCGGGAGGACTGTCCCCAGGCCTGATGCCTCTGTCGGGGCAGGAGGAGTGGCCATGGGAGAACTTTGCAGGGGCTCGAGGGCCTGGAGGGTTTCAAGTCCCTGAGACAGTTCCAGTGTGGTCAGTCTCCCTCGGTCTCTTCCACGGGAGCAGACAGGAAGGCTGCGCCCTCTGGTGGTGAGCAGGAGGAAGGCATGGAAGCTTCTTCAAGAACCTCTTACGGGCCCAGCTTTTGCTTCCTCTTCTTCAGGAGGCCACTGGCCCCACAGCTGAAGTCCTGGCCTCTAATCCTGTCCTGCATGGAGCTGGATCCCAGAGGAGGAAAGTCCCTCTTTAAGGTTGTGATGGTTAAGGGTGTGTGTCAACTTGGCTGGGCCGTGATTCTCAGTGGCTTGGCAGTTATGTAATGATGTAATCAACTCCATGATGAGACGTACTATGAACAGCCAGTCAGTTGGAAGGGAGTTTCCTTAGGGGTGTGGCCTGCCTCCAGTATATGATGGATGTTCCAGCAAGGCTCTCGCTCTGGATCATGCATTCAGCTCATCGTCATCTGACCTCTGGTTCTTGGGACTTGAGCTAGCAGCTTACTGCCAATCTTGGGATTCGCCAGCCTCTGCTGCCGGTGAGTCAGCAGCCTGCTGTCTGACTGGCTGATGTTGGGTTTGTCAGCCGCTGCAGCTACATGAGTCAGGGGAAGCCTCCAGCCTGACGCCTGACCCATGGACTCGAGACTTGCCAGCCTCTACAACCATGTGAGCCATTTCCTTGAGATAAATCAGTGTCTGTCTGTCTATATACACATACATGCTTCTCTAGAGAAGCCAGCCTAAGACAAAGGGCCTGGGGCCTGTTGCCTGCCCCCCACCTCCTTTCCTCCCTCATCAGCCTGGTCCAGATGACATCGGTGGTCTTGCTGCTAGCATAGGCCTGAGGTGGGGACTCAGTTGTGTCACCTGGACCATTTATAGGAGGAAATGGCAAGAACATGTAGTGCTCTGGCCACCTTTACGTCTGGGTGTGCTTCCTTCTCCGTGTTTCTCCTGCTGTCTCTGTATGGCTTACCCAGCACACCCGGCCCAGAGTGCACCCTCCCAGCCTAAGGGTGCTGTGCAGAAGGCCCGGCCAGCTGGCTCTCCTTGGCAGGTCACGGATGCTTTGAGCAAAAAAGCCCTAGGCAATTGCCAGGCCAGAAGGATTCCACTCCTGCCAAACTCTCGAGAACAGACCGAGGGCTCTCCTGGTCCTAGAACACCCAGCCCCTGCCAGCTGCAGGGTACGTTTCATTCCAGATCCTTCCCAGTCCTAGAAGACGCAGCCCTAGCACCGCCCACAGCTGGAGTTCCTTCCAATCCTTGAGGTCTCAGCGTGGAGATGGTGGCTTTAGAGGCGTTCCCAGAATCTTGGGGAAAGGCAGACTTTCCTGCTTACTGCCTGGGCTGCCCACTTGTTTGCTCCCTAAAACGGACTGCCCCCTACAGCTGTTTGTCTACTTTGTTCTCTGTCTCATCTACTAGAACGCAGGCGGATGAGTGCAGGGACCCCTGTGTGTTCCCTGCCAGCTCCCCAGTGCTCAGCCCAGTGCAGAAGACAAACGCTGCCAAGATGCTCCCTGTACCGGGCCGGATCATGTCCCCCCAGAACCTCAGAATATGACCTTATTCGAAAACGGTTTTTGCAAATGAAATTAGTTAAGATGAGGTCCTACTGGAGTAGGGTTGGGCCTGAATCCAGTGCCTGGTGAACGTATGAGACACACAGACACAGGGGAGAAGGCCACGTGAAGACGGGCAGCGATGGGACTGACGCGCCACAAGCCCAGGAATGCCAGGGGCTACTGGAAGCTGGAAGAGGCAGACAAGGCTCCTCCCCTAGAGGCTCCAGAGGGAGCATGGCCCCGTAGGCACCTTGATTTCAGACTTCTGGCCTCCAGAAGTGGGGGAGAATCAATTTTTGTGGTTTGAAGCCGCCCCCACCCCCAGTAGGTGGTCGTATGCTGCGGCAGCCACGAAAAACTTGCACAAGCTCAGGACTTTCTTGCCAAGTGCTCCCTACCTTAGTATGGTGCCATCCTTCAACTGCTACCCAGGCCAGAAAGCTGGCGTCCCCTCGGACTATCTCCCCCCGGCCTCTGATGGCAGTCTGAAAATCCTGTCACCTCTCCCTCCTAAATTCCTCTAGCTTCTGTGGGTGGCCAGTAGGTGTCAGTGTCCCATGGGCTTCCCTGAAGTGACTCTGACAGGGGCAGGGAGACTGTGGGGGATGGAGAGTGGGGAGAGAAGCAACTGGACCTGGTACCCTCAGCTGCTTCCCAACAACAATCCGAGGAGGGGGGCTGAGCCGAGGGAGACTCAGGAGGTGGGCTCGGGCGCAGGACTCGGTCGTGACTGGCCACGGGGTCAGGGGTGAGTGACGCCCAGGGGCCCTGCCTGAGACGTCTAGGTGAGGAGCACTGCGGCAGGGAGGCAACGACAGCTTTAATGGCAGGGGTCGAGGGGAGGAGCCCAGCTGCCGGCCTCTGCTTTCCCTGTGGTGCCATGGAGTGCAGAGTGGACGACCTAGAAAGAGCTGCTGTGGCGAAGGGGCACCCAGGGGGTCGGAGACACGGCAATGCTGGGCAGCACAGAGGTCCCTGCCAACTGGTGACCTGGAATGTCCAGTGGTGCTGAGGCTGGCGCTGCTGCAGGCACTCTCTCCTGGCCCTTGGACCATGCGTCTAAGTTCTGAGGGGGAGGAGTGTGCCCACAGCCCCACAGCGGCCCCCTCTCCCTCCCTTCCGTCTGACTCCTGCCCTAGGCCCCAGGACAAATGGATGGGCTGGCCCTGGTCATGGGGACAGACAGACACGGTGCAGGCGGAGCCTGGGATCCCACGGGAAGGTCATCGCACGCAGCCTCGAGTTCTGGAATGTAACTGGGGCTCAGGGCTGAGCAGCAGGGAGGGTGAGGCTGGCCTGAGCCCGGGGCCTGGGGAATGTGGGGCTGAGGCCTGTGGTCCCAAAGTCCTACTGAGGTGGGGGACAGTGGGGGGAAAGCTCAGGCAGGCCAGAGAAGCAGGGGGTGGGGTGGGGCAGGCGCTCAGAGCTTGTGGGGGTTCACCCACTTGTAGGTTCCCTCGTACTGGAAGCCCGCTCTCTTCATCAGCTCGTCTGCCTCCACAGGGCCTCGGCTGGGAGAGCGACAGCAGGTGAGATGGGAGGAGCCCCCAGCCCCCGCGTCCCCCCGCTCCCCGGCCCGGCTCTCACCTGCCATAAACATAGGGTATGGGCCGGGACTTCTCACGCTCGATCCTGTGCAGCAGCGGGGTGAAGATCCGCCAGGCCTCCCGGAGCTCGTCACTGTGGAGACAGAGCAGCTTTCGGGTGCGGGCCGTGGAGGGAGCGAGGCTGCTCCCCCCGCCGGGGCGCGGCCCGGGCTGCCGGGTGCCGTGACGGGCGGTGGTGCCTGTCACCTGCGCACGAAGTGCATCTGGCTCCCGCAGAAGACGTCCAGGATGAGGCGCTCGTAGGCGTCAGGGAGCTTCACGTTCTGCGAGGGAAGGGGGAAACGGGGTCTTGGCGATGCCACCTTTGCTTACAGTCTTCCGCAACCTCCTCCGCAGTGCCGCCCCCTCCTCCCAAAGGCTCCTGGATCCACCTTGTATCTCTTGCCATAGGTCAGGTCCAGCTCGGACTCCTCAGGGTTGAAGAACATGCCGGGCTTCTTGGTCATCATCTTGGTGTACACAGCCTCGTTGGGCTGCACGCGGATCACCAGCTCATTCCGCTTGCACTGTTGGTGAAAGATGTCGCCGGCCACGTCGCGGAACTGCAGCCGTACCTCGGCCTTGCGCTCGTTCAGGGCCTTGCCGCAGCGCAGGATGAAGGGCACGCCTGGGCCGGGGGCAGCAAGCCCTCAGACCCGAGCTGCCAGCCACGCCAGGCCTCCCGCGCCTCCACCGGGGCCCCAGGCTCTCCTGGGCCTGCCCTGCTGTGGGTGGGTTTGTGTGAGTATTTGTACGTGCAAACGTGTGGTGTGTGTGTGTGTGAGAGTGTGAAAATGGGAGTGTGTGAAAGTGTGTGCGTGAGAGAGCTTGTGAGAATGATGAGCGTAGGAGTGTAAGAGGAAGCAAGAGTGTGTGAGCATGGGTGAAAACGTGCGTCTGAGAGTGTCCACACATGTGCACGTGTGCTGAGGCAGCCGTGGGAGACACTGGTCCAGGCCTCTCTGCCCTCCTCTGCCCACTGACTGTGCTCACAAGCTGTGAGAGTGACTACCCACTGCCCTTGGCTGGGCCTGGGTGGTGGCACCTACCATCCCACCTCTCGTTCTCGACATAGAGAACAACAGCAGCAAAGGTGGCCGTGGTGGACCCCTGGGGCACTGTCGGGTCATCCAGATACCCTTTCGTTGCTTCGCCCTCCCCGTCGGGGTTCCCCACGTACTGCCCCAGGACCACGTTGTTGGCCTCCACTTCTGAGATACACTTCAAGACCTTGACCTGGAAGCGAGCCAGGGAGAGAAAGGGCTTGGCTAATAAGGCCAGTCAGTCCCCATGTGGGTTGGAGGAAGTGGTGGGGGAGTGATGGTGGCCACAGCCGGGCAGTTGAGCCGGGTCGCCTGGGGACAGCTACAGACAGGAGGTGGCACCCACAGGGCTTCACCTCCTCTGCCAAAGTCACTATCAGACCTGGGACATCATGACTCAGGCTGCGTGACCCCCCAGCCCAGGGTGTCCCCAGTGTGCCCGTCCTCCCCAGTGCTCCTGTCCTGGCTGGCCTGCTTCGGGGCATGGCTGCTGGAACTGGAGGAGGGCAAGGGGTGGGCATCCCCACCTTCTCGTCACGGACGTCGTCCGAGTCAGTGGAGGCGGGCTTCTCCATGGCCACCAGACACAGCATCTGCAGGAGGTGGTTCTGCATCACGTCGCTGGTGGTGAGAGAGGGCAGAGCTCCCATCAGGCCCTGCTTCTGGGTGGGAGATGGACCAAGGGATGCGCCAGCCTCAGCCCCTCCACCCTGTCCGGCCAGGTGCTGGTGCCCCAGGGTCCTCAAAACTGCTTCCTGACCAAGGAGACCTGGGGAGGGCGCTTGGCTGTGTAGGAGTCCTTCCCACTGTAGCCACCACAGAAAATCTGATCCATCACCTCCCAGGCCCTGTGCCGGCCTCCCAGGAAGGGGGGGACACAGGCTCTCACCGGATGATCCCAAACTCATCGAAGTAGCCCCCACGGCCCTCAGTGCCGAAGGGCTCCTTGAAGGTGAGGATCACGCAGGCGATGTTGTCCCGGTTCCAGATGGGCCCAAAGATCCTGTTGGCAAACCTGTGAGGGGAGCAGGGTGAACGCTGGTGATGGTCCGAGGGGCCCCCACGGTGGCATTGTTGGGGCCTGGACCCCTCCTTGGGCTTGCACTGCACAGGAGCCGGATCTGAACGGTCAGCCTGGGGCCTTTCCCAGCACAGGGGTGAGGCTGGAGGGACCGCAGTGTGGGGGAATGGAGTGGAGCTCACGCCTGGGGTGGTAGCATGCCAGGTCTTGGCACCCACCTCAGCACCATGAGGTTCTGGACCATCTCCTTGCCCAGGTAGTGGTCGATGCGGTAGATCTGGTCCTCGCGGAACAAGGAGGCGATGTGGTTGGACAGCCGGTCGGAGCTCTGCAGGTCCTTCCCAAAGGGCTTCTCCACAATGATGCGGTTCCAGCCTCTGTCGGGGAGCGGGGGGCCTGAGCCTCCCAGTCCCATGTGCCCTCGACCCCCTTCCTAGGGAGTGCTGGGCCAGGCCCACTGTGTCGCCTTCCCCCTCCCGCCTCTCTGGGCAGGGCTGCCCTCAGACCCCCAGGCACGGCATCTGTATTCCAAACCAAGACAAACTGAAACCCAGATGGCCACGGCTCTGGGAGCCTGAGCAAAGGCAGCCGGCGAGGTTTTCATGGAGCAATACTGCCATCTTGTGGCCCTGAGGGGGACTGATGCCAGGAGGCAGGCAGTGGCTTCTAGCGGCATCGATATTGAGGTGGCCGAGGAGGATTTGAGTGACACATAGCAGCCATCCTTCGGGTGGAGGACCTGTGTGGCGGGGGCAGGGCAGGACAGCCCTGGTGCCAGGAAGGGAGGGGTGTGGACAGGCTTACGTCTGGCTCATGCAGGTCTCGCGGATGTTCTTGGTGACAGCCTCGTAGACAGTGGGGGGCAGGGCCAGGTAGAAGAGGCGGTTGGCCGGGGAGCCCTGGTGGAGGGCGTTCACGTGGCTGTTGAGGCGCTTGTAGGAGGCTGGGTCATCATACTGGCCAGCCACGTAGGAGTTGCAGGAAAAGAACTCCTCCAGCTTCAGCTCCTCCTCTGGGGTGGCCTGGGTGAGACAGACAGACATCGGTCCCCTCCCCTGCTCTGCCTCAGGGGAGTGTTTGGGGGGGGGGGGTCGCATTCTCCCCACCCCACAATCTGGGTAGCCTGCCCTGAGAAGGTGCTAGCTTCTAGCCTGTCCCGGTCGGTGAGTTCCAGGCTGCAGGGGCTGGGACAGGGGCCACAGAAGAAGTGGCTGGAGCCAGTGAGGAGAGTGGCTTGGAAAGGCAAGGATGAGAAGCACTAAAGCTTGATAGCCCTTGGGGGTTGGCCAGTGCAGGCGAGGGACAGGCGAGCAGAGACAGGGCGGGAGGAGAGAAAGGCATCCCGGGGGGGTCCCTCAGCTGGGTGTGGTAAGGCCAAGGGCGAGGCCACTCACTTTGAAGAAAGGCTCGCTCTGTTTGCGGATGTCGGCCACTGTGAGGCGAGAGCGGGCATAGCCCACAATGAAGGTGTTTTCAGGCAGAAGGCCATCTCGGAACAGCCACCTGAGGGCAGAGCACAGCCATGTGAGGACGGAGTGGGCTGGGCCTCTCCCTGAGGGAGGCTGTGGGGGCAGTGGGGTGGGGAGCATGTGCTTACCAGATGGTCGGATAGATCTTCTTCTTTGCCAAGTCGCCCTGTGGCAAAGGGACAGTCTTGGTGAGAGGTGAGACAAACGGGGAAGCCCATGTTGCTTGTGTCTGACGTTGCTCCCCATCCCCCACCCCCACCCCAGGAGATCTAGGCACTTGCTCAGGGATGCCATACAGCCACCTGTATCTCTGCCTTGTCCCTGTGTGCGGCCTTTAACCCTGACCCTGGGATGACACAGAACGCTGCAGCCCCACCGGCAGGAGAGCCGTTTATGCAAAGTGACCTTGGGCTGGCTGACCTCGAGCGTGCCTCACCCAACTGGAATGTACTGGAGTCGACAGAGCCCTTCTGGGACCACAATGCAATTCAGTGCAACAAAACCCAAAGCAAAAAAAACCCACTTCTACGCAACTCATGGGTTCAAGAAATGAGACGGAAACTAGATTCATACTAGAACTGAAGGACGATGAAAATACTGCACACACCAAATTCGTGAGATGCGGCCATAAATGCTGTGCTGGGCTGACTAGCGTCCCCCCAAAATTCATGTCCACCCGGAACCTGTGAATATGACCTTGTATGGAAATAGTCTTTGCAGATGAGGTCATACTGGAGTAGGGTAAGCCCTAATTCAGTGACCGCTGCGCTCGTAAGAAAAAGGAACTTGGACACAGAAACACACAGGGAGGAGGCCACGTAAGATGGAGGCCAAGGAACGCCTGCAAGAGGCAAGGCAGGATCCTTCCCTAGAGTCTTCAGAGAGCATGGCGCTGCCCACATCCTGATTTCAGACACCTGGCCTCCAGAACGGTGAGAGAATAAATGTCTGTTGTTTTAAGCCGCCCAGTCTGTGGTACTTTGCTATGGCAGTCCCAAGAAACTAACACGAATGCTTACATTAACTAAACCACAGCCGTCGCTGTTGAGTCGATTCTGACTCATAGAGACCCTATAGGAGAAAGTAGAGCCGCCCCATAGGGTTTCCAAAGAGTGCCTGGTGGATTCCAACTGCCAACCGTTTGGTTAGCAGCCGTAGCACCTAACCACTGCACCACCAGGGTTTCCAGTACTTATGTTAGGAGACAAGAATGGCTTAAAATTAGTGAGCAACACATTCAACTGCAAAAATTAGAAACAAGTCAGAATTTTAAAGCCAAATAAATTATTAGGAAGGAGATAATACAAAACAAAAATTAATGGAAAACAAACAAAAAAGGTCAACAAAGCCAAGAGTTAGTGTTTGAAAAAGACTAATTAAAAAAAAGACAACCCTCTGGAAAAATTGCTTTTTAGAAAGGCACAAATAAACCCCATTAGGAATGAAGAGGGGACAAAACCACAGAAGATGATTTTATGAACAACTTTATGCCACATCAGACAACTTCGATGAAATGAACAAGTTCCTAGAAAAATTCAACCTACCAAGATGGACTCAAGATGGAATGAGGGGACCTGAGAGGGACAATGACTGGATGAGTGTCCTGGGGCTGCTGTAACGAAGTATCACAACCCGGATGGCATAAAACAACAGAAATTTATTGTCTCAGCTGGGAATCCGAGATCAGGGTGTCAGCCGTGTTGATTCCTTCTAAGGCTCTGCGGGAGAATCTGTTCCATGCCTTTCTCCCAGATTCTCAGGATGGCAGGTGATCCCCGGTGTTCCTTGGT
This sequence comes from Trichechus manatus latirostris, assembly GCF_000243295.1. Taxonomy (NCBI): domain Eukaryota; kingdom Metazoa; phylum Chordata; class Mammalia; order Sirenia; family Trichechidae; genus Trichechus; species Trichechus manatus. Next base: position 1,118,890 of record NW_004444245.1, read on the forward strand.
TTACAGCTCTCCCTCCTACAATCTCTGCCTCCATTGTCACATGGCTGTCTTCTCTGTGTCTGTCTCTCTGTGTCTCTTCTCTTTTCTAAAGACACCACTCAGATGGGATTAGGATCCACCCTACTCCAACATGACCTCATGTTAACCTAACTAATAACATCTGCAAAGGCTCTATTTCCAAACAACGTCATGTTCACAGGTACGGTGGTTAGGACTTCAACATCTGTTTTGGGGGGACACAATTAAATCCATAACTATGACCATCATGGAAATTGGATTGGCAGCTACAAACCTTCCCACCAGGACAACCCCGGCACAGAGAACTTCACCAATGGGTTCTACCAAAAGGTGAGGAAGAGCAAAGTCCAGTCTGAAACAAATTCTTCCTGCAAACAGAAGAAAGGAGAACACTTCCCAACCTTTTATGAAGCCAGCAGGACCTTGGTGCTACAACCTGGTGAAAAAGGCCTATGGCAACAAACACCAGTCAGTCCCATTCATATGCACAAACCCATATGGAAAAGCCTTAGCAAACCAAATCTTGCAGTGCTAAAAAATGGAATCCATCAGAACCAAGTTGAGTCAATCCTGGAAAGAAAAGGCTGGTAGAAAAAGTGTTTCATAAAACTAAATATCCATTCATGATAAAAACTCTTACCAAACTAGGACTAAAAGGGAACCTCCTTAACTTGACAAAAGGCATCTATTAAAAGACCCTACAAACACTATACATAATGGGGGAAATGCTCTAAAGTAACAAACAATAAAACGGTATCTGCAACTGGCTCTTCTAGTCAATGCTGAACTAGAGAGCCTAGCCAGTGCAGTAAGGCAAGAAAATGAAAATGGTATAAGAATTGAATAGGAAAAAACGAAACTATCATTATTTGTAGATGATGGTCTGTTTATGTAAAACAAAAACAAAAAAATCTACAGGTAAAGTATTAGAACTAATGAGAGTTTAGCAAGGATGCAAGATTAAAAAATGAATAGATGGGAGTAGGCAACGATTTCTTAGTCAGGACACAGAAAGCAATAGCCATAAAAATTGATAGATTAAGATTTCATCAAAATTAAAAAATTCTGCACACCAAAAAACACTATTAAGAAAATGAAGAATGAATAAGCCACAGACTACTAGGAAAAATATTCACCAAACTTATCTGTATTCAGAACATGTAGCAAGTCCTATAATGCGATAGGAGCCCTGGTGGCATGGTGGTTAAACATCTGGCTGCTAACCAAAAGGTCGGCAGTTCGAATCTACCAGCTGCTCCTTGGAAGCCCTATGGGGCAGTTCTACTCTGTCCTATAGGGTCACTATGAGTTGGAATCGATTCGACAGCAACAGGTTTGGTTTTGGATTTTGGTAATGCAATAATAAGAAAACAACTCAATTAAAAAATGGGTAAAAGACTTGAATAGATACTTCGGAAGGAAGATAAATGAATGACCAATAAATACATGAAAAAGTGTTCAAGATCAGTAGTTGTCAGAAAAATGAAAATTAAACCTCAATGAGATACCACGTCATACCCACTAGAATTGCTACGATCAAAAAGACTGACAATACCGAGCATTGACCTGGATGTGGAATACATTGCTAGAAGGGATGTAAACTGATACAGCTACTTTAGAAAGCAGTTTGTCCATCTCTAAACACACCTACCATATGATCCAGCCATTTCACTCCTAAGTATTTACCCAAGAGAAATGAAAGCACATGCCCATGAAAAGACTTGTACATAAACGTTCATAGAAGCTTTAGCTAACAGTAGCTCCAAACTGGAAACAAGTGCTCCCACTAGTCAACAGGTGAATGGACAAGCAAAGTATATATTCACACAATGGGATACTACTCAGCAAGATAAAGGAGTGAGCTAGCAATCCTTGCAACATGGGTCAATCTCAAAAACATTGTGATGAGCCAGAAAGTACACATTATACGCATTCATTAAAAAAAGTTCTAGAATAGCAAAATTAATCTATTGTGGTAGAAATTAGATCCTGGTTCCTGGCAGCAAACCTAACAAAATCAGAGTTGCTGTGCAATGAATTTGCTTTTATATGGCCTTTCTTGCCATGGTCTTGTGACTCCTACAAAATGATTGAGTGGGACTATGCAAATAAGGTGCTTGTGGCCCACCAAGAGGATTAGACAGATGGCTAATAAGGCAAATAAGGTGCATGGAACCCCTGTGGGGGTGGGACCATGCAAATAAGGTCTATGGAACCCTAATGAGGGGATTGGTCAGTTTTGCCATCTCGCTAGGCTTAAAAGAGAGCCAATCCCAAAGCAGAAGGGGGACCTCACTACCACCAAGAAGAAGAGATGGGAGCACAGTGCATCCTTTGGACCTGGGGTCCCCCTGCTGAGAACCTTTCAGACCCAGAAGACAGAGGGAGAGAGGAGCTGCAACATGGAAGCCAGGGAGAGACAGCAGCGCAGCAGTAGCCAGAGTGACAGCGGCATGAGATCGCTGCCCTGAGCAGGGCCTGGCAGTAGAGGGCAAGAAGAGGCGGTCCTGATCAAGAACTGTATCCTGAGTTGTAACCTGTTCCTTCCCTAATAAACACTTAATTATGAGTATTGTCTGGGAGTTCTGTGTGGCCACTGCAGTGAATTATCCAACCCAGCAGCGAAGTAGAGAGTACCGTGGGAGGGATGGTTGGTGTCAGAACCAGTAAAAAGGGTGGAGGGTGGAGGTATGTCTGAACTCCTCCTCATAGCAATCAGCCTTGGGCTGATGCTGATGATTCTCCTCCCTGCTCATGAGGTTCAACGATGAGGTCCTACACTCTGACACCATTTTTTGCAAGAGTAATCTGGGGAAAGGTAACTCGTGCCCATGGAAAGAGTGGCATGGTTCGTGCCAAATTCCAAAGCAACCTTCCTACGAAGACCCTGCACGCAGAATCTGTGTGATGTTGTACCCCTTGAGGATGTCAACTTACTGAGAAGTAAATACATCGTGAATTTGTTAAAAAAAAAAGAAAGAAATTAGATCATGGTTGCCTAGGGTAGGGGGTGGGCTGACCGAGAAGGGGCACACAGAACTTCCTGAGGAGATGGAAATGCCCTATATGGTGACGAACGTGTGGGTTACACAGTTGTAACCAACTGTCCCAGCTGCACGATTAAGACTTGTGCATTTCAGCGTGTACACATTTTATCTAAAAGAAAGAACTGTCGAGGAAACAATAACTGAGCTGGGGGGTGGGGAGTGGATGAAACAAGAATGGTGAATGTTGCTCATTGTTGGAGCTGGGTGATGGGCTGAACTTGATCATTCATTGTACTCTGCTGTTGATTTTGTGTATGTGTAAAGTGTTCCAAAACAAAATTTAAAAAAGGACAGAAACAAACTACACCTTCACACGACAATACGGGTGAACCCTCCAAAGAGAATGTTGAGGAAAAGAAGCCGGGCACACAGGACGACATACTTCAGGATTTCATCTGGATAAAGTTCAAGAACAGGCAAAACTACTCCATGGGGTTAGAAGTTGCCCTTTGGGTAGACTGCCTGGAAAGGGGTGGTGTGGAGGGCTTCTGGGGTGCAAATAACATTCTGGTTCTTGAGCTATGAGCAGCTTACATGGCTCAGTCTGAAATGTCATCAACCTGTGTACTCTCATGACTTGTATCCATTTTTATCTGATGTCAATAAAACACGACAGAATTAATAGACCAAAATCCACTACCTTCATACACACTAGCAACAACCACGTGAAAAATGCGACGGAAAACAATACCATTTACCAAAGCAAACGTTAGAAGGAATCTAGGAATAAACGCGACCATTTGCGATGTAACTTGGCAAAGGAACTTTAACCTTCAGGTGGAAGAGGAATGGGCGAGAACAGCTGCGATGCTCCTGAAGAACAAAGTCAAGCGCCTACCCTTTCGCGTGTCAAACCTGTAATTAGGAGAGCGTGGGAGCAGCGGGAGAGCATGCCCATGCCCCCACAGAGCGCTGCACGCCGGCAGGGCGGGAGGGAGGGCCGACAGGCACTGAGGGGGTTGGGACGAGGATTAGCTGAGCACGGATTCTGTCTCTGAAAATCCAATTCCAGGGATTAAGGACCTGAATAGTAACTGCAAAATTAACTCTTAGAAGCTTTCCCTGCAAAGACATCTGATTAAAAAAAGCAAAACACTACATCTAACAGGTTACTTTGGACACCATTTTTCCCCCATGTCTGAGGTGACTGGATGTATGTGGTCTGACCCCCACTGAGCTCAAGCAAGAAGGCAGCCTCGGCCTGGCATCACCTGTGTGGGTGCTGAGCTCACCTCTAACCCGCCCCATGCACTGGGGTCCCCCCCAGAAGGGGAAATTACCTGCTGTCTCCTTTAGCATGACTCGTGAAAAGACAACTTACTACCGTGACCTTGTACATGGCAACCACAGCCTCCGTTACCTGGCTGCTTTGAAAACGCCAGTGACAACCACGGCCTGCAAACACCGCTAAGCCTTCCTCGCACCGAGTCATGTTTGCTTACGATCAAATTCCAGTAGCTGGGGGACATCAGGAGGGACCTGAGGGCACTGATTGGTGGCCCGGGCCTGGCCTCCTGTGCGTTCACAGGGTCACAGGCTGACCCATGCCTGTTGGGATTAACTAGTGACAGAACTGGCCTGCCTAGTTTCAGCTCAGCCCCCCAACCATCAGCTTGTCTCCAAGACAGGAGGTAGGGGCAAGGACAGTGGGGGCGGGGGGCAAGGCAGGGGACATGGGAGCCAAGCTGCTCTCCTCAAGGGGGCTCGGGTGTGGCCACCCCCTTGCTGGCCTGCCCCGCACCGGCCTCTTTTGGAGCAATGAGCATGGGAAGACGTTAGGAAACCTCCCGGCTTGATCGAGAGAGAGAATCTTGCTAAACGTGGCCAGCTGGGCCAATTAAAGGGATTCTTGTAAGGAAAGGGTGAGAAGTTCTCACTTTCTCTGGCCCCCTCATTCTGCCTGAGGACTACAGCAGGGAAAGGACCTGCCCCAAGGACACCTGGTGAGTCAGCAGGAGACCCGGGTCCTAAGTAAGATCTCCAGCCAGGGACAGAATTGCCTGAGGTGCTGCCTGGGCTTCTGGGGTGACAAACCTGGGCCACTGACCTGACCCATGCCCTAGAGGATTGCTGCTTGCGGGAGGCCCAGCAGGGGTGGGCGACTCTTTCCCCCTGGGGTCACAGGGGGTCAAGAATTGGGCCCTGGCTGGGGCCCAGCTGGCTGCTGGCCACCTAGGAGAGGAAAGCTGGGGTCCACTGAGTAAGTGTGGCTGGAACACTGACAAAGGGACCTCCTTCATACACCCCAAGGCCCGTGAATCACAGGCCTTTGGGGCAGTGCCAACATCATCATCGTGACACAGCAAGAATCTTATCATCGGCCCAAGGGGGAAGTCAGCCCAGAAGTGTTCTAAGGAACGGGTGGAGCCCGGCCAGTAGCTCAGCCCTCCCAGGCTGGTCAGGCGGGGTGGCCCGAAGTCCTCCTGGTTCAAGTAGGGAAACTGAGGCCCAGACAGGCAAGGGGCTTGCTGAGGATGTCACGGTGAGTCCGTCTTGCTGAGCGGATTCCCAGTACTGCGCTCTCTCTCACTTCCCTGATGTCCCACTACGCCCTCTGTGTGGGGGAAGATCCTATTAGATGGAGAACAGGGCCTTCCAGGTCCAAGGTTCTTTCCCCCACGCTGGTCCATACGGAGAAACTAGTTTCTTTCACTCCAGAGCTCTCTGGGCTGGGATCCCTGCCACTGGCAAAGTGAGCCCTGCCACTTCCTTCCTGGGCCGGGGGTAGGGGTGGGAAGCGAGGCCTGAGAAGGGGCTAAGTGGCCACAGAGCAGGGAGACAGTGAATGGCTCAAAGCCCATTTTGTAACTCTGTCAGGCAGAGGCAGGCTGCCTCCAGGAAGGAAGCTGGAGTGTGGGTGTGGGCGAGGGTTGGGTAAGTAGGTGCAGGAGGCAGAAGGGGCAGAGCCTGGCCACATGGGTCCGACCTGCTCAGCCTCTGGGCCTGCTAGCCACTGGCCTCCCGTCAGCTTCTAGGTCACGTGCTGGCTCTTCCTGCCCAGAAAGTTCCCCCAGGGCTTTGTGCTGCAGACCTGTGCCGGGGGGGGGGGCCTCCCTAGGGCTGGCCCTGACCACACCTCTCGTTTATTTTTCCTGTCACAGGTACTGCTCTGAACTCACCTGTGTCCCCAGCCTCCCACAGAGCACAGGGCCACGAAGGCAGGGACCATGCCTAGCACAAAGCCGGGGACAGCAGAGGCCCAGGATGGCTGCTTGTTGAACGAGTGAGCAGAGAATGCGGTTTCCCAGGACACCACCCTGCCTACCTCGGCAGCATGGGGTGGGAGCTGTTCCAGGTGCTGCCGGAGCACCCCGGGTGGGTGCCTCCCAGGGCTACTCCCTCTAGCCCTTGCTCCCAGGGAGGACCTGCCCACCCTGCTGCAGTCCCCTCAGGCAGGAGAAGAGCTCTTAGGATGACCCACTGTACCCCACGAGGCCAGCACCTCCCATTTCTGCTCTGGAACCTCTGGCTGTTGCCCCCTGCACAGAGGAGAGCAAAGGGGAACTCTGCTAGTTGCGATGGGTTAGTTGCCTAACCCCAGGCTAAGCAGCCCTGGTGGTGCAATAGTTAAGTGCTTGGCTGCTAACTGAAAGGCTGGTGGTTTGAACCCACCCAGTGACTCCGTAGGAGAAAGATCTGACGATCTGCTTCCATAAAGATTACAGCCTAGGCAACCCTATGGGGCAGTCCAACTCTGTCACATGGGGTTGCTATAAGTCAGAATTGATTGGATGGCACCTAAGGACAACCGCCGCCACCACCCCGGGATGGCCACGGAACCAGCTCGGCAGGGCCTGTGGACCCTTGCCACTCATTCACAAGCCCTCATTTGCTAAGCGCTGAGGTCTAAGGCCCCGGCTCACACAGCCTGTTAAGATGCTGTCAATGATACGGCCCAAAACTCTCTACAGATGAGTCCTCAGCCATCTGCGTGGGGCCTGGAGCACTCTGCTGGAGTGTCCTCGTAATAGCCCGTGTGGGGATGGTGGGAGGAGGAGAAAGAACCCCGAGCTACTTCCTCCTTGAGCCTGTTTTAGGGACTAAGGGCCTCACAGCCAGGATGCTAGGTGTTAAGGTTTGTGGCCGATGTAGCTATGGCTCCTCGAGGGGACCGTGTGCTTTGCCTGGGTGGGGGTGGATGACACCCTCCTTTCCTGGGTCTTAGGAGTATGGGTGAGGCAGAGGGCAGAGCCCTTTCCTCTCATCCTGGTTCCAGCTCGTTCTAGCTCGCTTGCCTTCTCGTTATTTTCAGCTCTCCTGCCCAACTCCTGACCGGAAGCGCAAACGTACAGAGCCTACTCTGTAACGGGTGGCAGCAAGTTGTTGTCTATGAACAAAGAGCTGCCAAAGGCCTCCAGCACTGAGGGGGAAAAGGGTTCTAGCGAGTTGGGGTAGAACTCTTGGTCAAGGTTACATACTCAGTGGCAAAGACGGCCACGTGAACGCCCACAGGTTCTTGGTCACACTCATGTTTAAGTCAAGAGGCAGCCCTGGCTGCGGGTCTAGCAAGCCCCTGCATATGTCTCGTGCTGGCAGATCTGATTTGTATACAGCACACAGGAGAGGGGCTATGGTCCGGGGGCCATGGCTTTACTCAGACCACCCCCTAGGCCCTCACCCTGTACCTTACATGTGCTATATCTCTGCCTTTCCCATCAAAGCAAAATGGCAGTTGCACAAGCTAGACACTTGGGGCAGGACAAGGAAGAGCTCCCCAGCAGGCCTTAGAGCTGGGGCAAAGAGATGGTAACAAAAGCAAGGCCGAATGTTCGTCCCCAGGGACTATGAGGTGGTAGCAAGAGCTGATGATCGGGCCTCAGATCTTGCCTCTGGAATTAATTTACTGTGTGACGTTCGTCAAGTCACAAGTTTGAAAAAGATACAGAAAGAACAGCCTCCCCTGTTTGCGGCTCAGTTTTCTCAGTGGTGGGGGAGGAAGTCCCTCTGGTTCTTCCAGTTTCAGGATGCCGGATCTACGTTCAAGGTCTGAGCATGGATTTAGAAATGCCTCCCAAGTGCAAGTACAGCATGGAGTGCTGTGATGACAGTGGTGCCCGGGCAGGGTCACGGTTAAGAAGAGTGAAACCTTGCAGTGCCTGTGTGGCCCCCCAACAATAAGTTGGGAAAGGTCAAGGGCAGAGCCAGACGGTGCCTTGCACGATGTGACACAGTAAGTCTGGCTTTGGAGACTCACCGAGGCGCCCATGATGATGAATATGTGTGTATCAGACTGGTGGAAGGCACCGCCCTGGTGCAGCTCTTCCCGGTAGATCCCGCACACCTGGGTCCGGCTCAGGGCCACCTGCTCAGCCATGGTGTTCTCTGGGGGAAGAAAGGCTTGTTGACAAGCCCACGGAGGAAGAGCACATAGAAGGGGGCCTCTGAGCTGTCAGCAGGCTAATGCCTAGTTACTGAAACCACTTGCTGTGAACGTGCCTAGGGGCAGCCAGGTTGGGTTAGAAATTGCTGGCTCTGGGCTGCGGCCATACCCTCCCAAGCTGCCTTCTTTCAGGGAGTACATTCCGGACATCACACAACATGACCATGATTTTTTCGTTCTAAAACCCTGCACTCAGGCGGGAACTCATCAAAGCGCCGGATCCTGTTAGACTTGGCGGATGATGGGAGTTCGCTCCAGCTCTACTGCTGCTAACCTGGGCGACCCTGGGCAAGTCCCCCCTCTGAGGGTCTCAATGTCCTCAGCGGCCCGATGGGGGATTGCATGGGACGGTATAATCTGCTAAGACCCTCTCGACTCGGCCCCTCTACCAAGTACAGCAAATACCGCCCAACCAAAGGACTGCTTGCGCTAGCGGGCAGCACGCCCCTCCGCTCTCTCGGCCCGCCCGACTGGGTTACCTGCGCCGCCTCGCTGTCGCTTGCAGCGCTCGCAGCCCCGGAGTGCGCGACCGTTTCCGGGGGCTGCGCCCCGCCGGCCCATTTAACCGGCGGGGGCGGGGGCCTCGGCTGAGCTGATCTGCCTCAGGCGAGGCGCGTGGGGCGGGGCCTCCACAGGCCCCTCCTGCGCGGGGCGGGGCGGGGCGCCGTGGGGTGGGGGAGAGGACCGGTGCGCGCGCATTCCCGACCCAGCCCGCGCGCCAGCTACCACCCCCCCGCCCTCGCCCCGCCCATCAAGCACCTGTGCCGGCCGCCGGGCAGCAGGCCGCTTCCTGTCCCCGTTGCCGCCCCTCCGCATCACCGGCCGCCTCTCTGGAGGGGACGCTTCGCGCGCCCAGGTGCAATTCCGCGGCATTCACCCGACTCCCCATCTCCAGCCCAGCCCCGCCCGGACGTCCCGGCTTTCCCGCCAGCCCCCAGGCGACCATGAGCCCTCGCGGAACGCTCGACTTCCGCCGGCAGTGTTGCCACGCCTCCTCTGGCTCCTCCCCCCGGCTTCGGGGCAGGGTCTTCTGGAGCCCCGCCCCCTTATCGGACCCGTCGCCCGCTCTCTCGGGTCAAACCTGCCCTATTGGTCAGCCTCGTCTTGGCTCCTCCCCCGGCAGGGGCGGGGCGGCCGGTCGCCCCGAAGGCGAGGGGGAGTGGAGGGTTTAACGCCCTGAAAAAGAGCGGGTGGTTCTCATCGTTTGGATAGTGGTCCGCGAGACCAACCGAGGATGGCGGGCTCGGGCTTTCCTCGGTGCAGGCCGCGGCCTTGAGGGAGGTGCCCGCGCTAGTTCTCCCCATCCTCTGAGCTCGCCGTGACGGGGGCTTGCCAGAATCACTTCCGGATCCCACGGGTACGACACAGGAAGCCGGAAGTGCAGGTTTCGGCTGCGGGAGAAGGGAAGGGCGACCGCTGAACCGGGACTTTGTTGGCGCGCAGGGGATCTAGGAGGGCTCGCGGCCCGCAGCTCCAGCCCTTCTCACGTCGGACCGACTCTGCTGACAGGTGTGGTCCTTTTCCCCGAAGACAGGGTACCATCGGCGGGCGTTCCGCCGCCTCTCTGAGACTCCCCGGGATGTCGAGGCTGCCCTCTCCTTTTGGGCCCGGGCTGGTTCCTGCCGCGCGCTTCTAGAGCACCGGCTGAGACAGGCAGATTCAGGACCCAGGCTACTTCAGCGGCTAGCGGGACTGTTTTGGCACCCTCTCTTTCCGCCGCAGGGTCTGACTGGTGTGAGGAGGACTCTTCTAGTTAGGAAATATTTTCTGTCCATCAGACTTGAATGCGTTTGAGGGCGTTAAATTTTTTAAAAAGACCTCAAATATAGCAGCTAAGTGTCTTATCTCATATGCCTAGGTTAGGTCGCTTTGCAAAAACAATTAGTATCTACCGGACCTCGTCTCATTCCTACGACCTGAAGATGAATGAGTCGTGCCTGGCTTGTTCAGGGAACAGCAAAGGAAGCCAGTGTAGCTGGGGCAGAGTGAGCGAGGGAGGGAATGGTTGGAGAAGGAGGAATAGGGACCAGATGGGACAGGGCCTCGTAAGCTGATGTAGGGACTTTGGCTTTTACACCAAGGGCAGGGTTCTGAGTAGAGGAGGGACATGATCGGAAGTACCTTTTAGACTGATCGTTCTGCCCGCGGTGGGGAGAACAGACCATAGCAGGGCAAGGGTTGGAGCAGGGTGACCTGTTAGGAGGTTATTGCACTTATCCAGGTGAGAAATGATGGTGGCTTGGTCATTTTATTATGGACAATTCCAAAGATGTACAAAAGTGGAATAGTATAGTAAATCCCGCGTACCCAGCTCCCAGCTTCTACAATTATCAACTTGTGGCTGATCTTGTTTAATTTATACTCTTCACAACCGTTTCCCATTATTATTATGACTATTAATAACAGCTAGTGAGATATAATTCACATTTCATACAACACCCTTTTAAAGTACACATTTTAATGATTTCTAGTGGATTCCAAGTTGTACAACTATCTTCACTACCAAATTTCACATTATTTTCATCAACCCCGTAAGAAACCCCATGCCCTTTAGCCATCATCCCTCATTCTTCCCCTGCCTCCTCCCAGCCGCTGGTAACTACAATCTTTTTTTCTGTATATACCTCTTCTGGATATTTCGTATAAATGGACTCACACAGTCAGTCTGTGGTCTTTTATGACTGGTTTTTTTTACCCAGCATGTTTTCAAGGTTCACCCATGCCAAAAAGTGTACTAATAATTTGTTTCTTTTTTATGGTCAAGTAATATTCTGTTGTATATCGATGTGGAGCCCTGGTGGTGCAGTGGTTAAAAGCTCTGCTACTAACCAAAAGGTCAGCAGTTTGAAAGTTCAAATCCACCAGCCACTCCTTGGAAACCCTATGGGGCAGTTCTTCTCTGTCCTGTAGGGTGGCTATGAGTTGGAATCAACTTGATGCTAACGGGTTTGGGTTTGGTTTGGTATATGGATGTACTAGATTTTGTTTGTCCATTCACCTGTTGATGGCATTTGGGTGGTTTCCACTTTTTGGTTGTTGTGAGTAATGCTGCTGTGAACATTCATGTGGGGACATGTGTTTTCATTTCTCTCGAGTATACAGCTAGGAGTTCCCCCATTATTTTGAAGCAAATTCTAGGCATCATATAATTTCATTTGTGAATATTTCAGTTGCATTTCTCTAAGAAAGGACTTATTGAAAAAAAAAAACACTTAACTGTGCTGTCATTATCACATCTCAGATAGTTAACATCAGTTGCTTAGTGTCATCAAGTGGATTCTGGGAGACACTTGACAGGATGTCCAGATGGATTAGATGTGGGAGAAAGAGGAGTCCAGAATGAGGCCAGGGTGGCTGTCTTGATACCTGGAGGATGGATTTGCCATCAGCTGATAAATGGGGAAGGCTGGGTGGGACTGGCTTTTGGGAACTCTCAGGGGTGCAGTTTCAGATCAGTTAGTGTTGAGAGCACAGTTAGATATCCAGGTAGAGATGTTGTCTGGCCTGAAAATCTGATCTGGGGCACCATCAGCATTTAGAGATGGGGCTTAAGGCCGTGCGTGAGACTGGATGGAATTCTCAATGGGGTAAATGTAGGTAGAGTAGAGAAGAGGCCCCAGGACAGAGCCCTGGGGCACCCCAGCATGGAGGGATAGGGAGAAGAGGAGGATCCAGCAAAGGAGGCTGAGCAGGAGCAGCCAGTGAGGAAAGCAGGAGAGTGGGAGGTTCTGGAAGCCCAGGGAGGAAGGTCTGTTAAGGAAGAGGGAGGGATCGACAAGTTCCTCCTCCAGGTAGTCAGTGCTCCCGGGCAGGATTTCAAAGGGCTTGGGCTGCACCCTCCTGCGTGGCCTCCCTCCACTCCACAGGAGAGTGCAGGCAGCTTGGGCTGGTGCTCTGCTCTGCTGGCTCAGGCCCAAGGTCCAGCTTTCACTTTCTAATTCCTCAGTACCCATCCCACACCAGGGGCTCCTCACTCCCACCCCCTGCCCCCCAGCTCCAGGGAACACTCACCAGGCTCTGAACAGTTTCCTTGGATCTTCTCTTACTAGTGTATTTGTCTCCCGTAACAAAGAACCACTAATAGCATGGCTTACAGCAACAGTTTATTCTCTCGCAGGTCTGGAGGCCAGAAGTCTAAGATCAAGGTGTGGGCAGGGCCATGCTCCCTCTGGAGGCTCTAGCGGAGGATCCTTCCTTGCCTCTTCCAGCTTCTGGCAGCTCCAGGAGCTCCTTGTCTCGTGGGTGCACCACTCCAGTGTCTGCGTCCATCTTCACACGGCCCCCTGCTCTGTGTGTCTCTCCCCTGTGTGTCTCTTAGAAGGACACCGGTCATTGGATTTAGGGCCCACCCAGTTAATCCCAGATGATCTCATCTCGAGATCATTTAGTTAACATCTGTAAGATCCCAGGGTCCAGGGGTTAGGACGTGGCCGTATCTTTGCGGGGGACACCATTCAACCACTTGTACTAGGTGAGGGGCAGGCACTCTCCTCTCCTCGTGCTTGGCTGTGTATGTGAGGTCGGATTTCCAGCACACTGATGTGTCCCTCCAAAGATAAGCCTCTCCGTAATTTCCTACAGCTGGCAAATTCTTAGCTTCAGCTTATAGTCCAGAGGTGGGTGCTGAGCCGTTGTCTTGCCCGGCGCCCTTAGGTGGTCTGCCAGCTCCCTCTGCCGCTTACCTTGGGGCCTCAGGCATTGCTGCGACCCACAGTCCACTTCAGCCTCCAATTCTGCTAGACAAGGTGACTGACGTTCTACGTAAAAGGTGGCCCTAGGACCCGTGCACAGAACGCACCCCTTATTCTGCGGGGTACGGGAAGGCTGCCGGGGTCTTGTATAAAGCGTTTGCTGCCTTTCTCTTCCAGACTGTGCCGTGGTGGATGAGCAGGCATCTCCGGAAGAATCCGCTTTGTGAGATGGTGCAGCCCAGTGGTGGTCCAGTGGGGGACCAGGACATGCTGGCTGAAGAGTCTTCTCTGGGGAAGCCAGCCATGCTTCACCTGCCTTCAGAGCAGGGTGCTTCCGAGCCCCTCCAGCGCTGTCTGGAGGAGAATCAGGAGCTCCGAGGTGGGTGCACAGAGGGTCGGGGCAGCCAGCCTTGCTGAGGGAAAGGCTCCGTCTGCTCACGTTGAGCGGCCTGTAGTCTGGCTGTGTCTCCTGAGAGAAGTGTGTCCGCTGCTGGGATGAGACCTTTAAACTGCCCAGCAGAGTGGTGGCAGGTGGGAGAGGGAAGCACAGATCCCGGGGCTGGCGGCTTTGTGAGAGCCAGCTAGCACTTCCAGCTTAGCCAGCCCTCCTCTTTGTTTCAGTCTGGCTTCCCCAGCGGCGGCGGGAAGTTTATTTAGAGAGCTTTCAGGATCCACACCTGGGATGTGGAAGGGGAGAGCGAGCGGGAAGGGAAAGAAAGGGAAGAAGCAGGGGTGGACAGAGGGAGAAGCTGGGCAGCCTCGGCAGGGAACTCTGGAGCTGGAATGAGCTGTCAGAGTCCCAGGTGGGCCATCGTGGCCAGGCCTTTTGTATCCCCCCCACCGCCCCGTTCAGCAGTCGTTTGCTGCGGGCTTCCCTGGGATGGGGGCGCGGTTCCTCTGGGAATGGGTGTGGCTTCCCTGGGCGGCCCACCCCTGTCTCCATGGCCAGCTCTGCTGCGCTTCCTCCTGTATGTTCAAGGAGCGGCTTCCCGGGTTCCTGGAGCCCCTGCTTCCTGGGGGGCTTAGCAGAGGACTGGGAGTGACAGTTGCAGCCTCCCTGGCTGCGGGTCTCACTGGCTTCCCTGGTGGCATGACCCAGCCCCTTGCCCCTGAGGGATCTGAGACCCATCACCGTGCCGTCTTAGGCCAGCATGGCTGCCTGTGGGTGCTGCACCCATTCTCTTCCTTCCTCCTCACGATCAGGCCCCCACGGGACCTCCTCTGCTGCTCCTTTGGCATGAGCAGCCCGAAGTGCCCTGGTGGCAACTGTAGTTCATAATCCAGTGGGACTGTACCCGCTTTGGGGACCAGACCATTAAACTGCCCAGCCCAGAGTGGTGGTGGGGGGTGGGAGAGGGAAGCCCGGATTCTGGCTGTTCAGGGTACGTGTCTATGGCTCTCCTGTTCCCCTAGACCACGTGGCCATGTCCTGCTCAGTGTGGCAGCTCTTGCTGTCCCAGAGGGGTGAGGCCTTGAGGCTGTGTTGCCCTTCACCTGCGCTGCCTGCCTGTGTCTGGCAGGCAGCAGTGGAACGCGTTGGCTCTATTGAATGGGTGCTGGGTGTCAGGCCCGAAGGTGTTGGCCCTAAGATACTCCTGTTTGGGTACGGAGAGGAGGCTGAGGGTGCAGGGGCAAGGGAGGACCTCGTCTCTGCTTGGAAGGTTTGGGGGGAGCTCTTCCTGGAAGAAGTTGCGTGTACCTAGTCTACCACTTGTTGTATGACTCCGTTGACATGGGATGTCCAGAACAGGCAGAGCCATGGAGACAGAACGCAGGTTAGTGGTTGCAGGGGGCTGGGGGTGGGTGAGTGCTAATGGGCGCAGGTTTCAGGGTGATGAAGAGGGTCTGGAACGAGGTGATGGTGACGGTTGTACAGCACTGTGGATACTGAACACCACTGCACGGTCCACTTTAAAGTGGTTCAGAGGGTGCGTTTTAGCTCACTGGGAAACACTTAAAAGCAAAGTGGGTGCATGGGAGCTGAGCCTTGGCAGGCAGAGGGAACAGAGTGTGCGGAGGTGTGGAGACAGGAGAGTCCCGGGCAAGGCACCGGCTTGGGAGTTGATCCTCCGGGTTGGAGGATTCTGGCAGGGAAGAGAAGGTGGCAAGCTGACTTTGAAGCCAGCAGTGGAGTGTTCCGTCGAGCTTTTGACCTGAGGGGTGACATGGAGCTGCCACCTCCTCCCATTTTTATACAGCTCTTCAGTCGACGGGACATTTTCCTGTCCCAGATGGTTTTTGTCACCCCCAGCAGCCCTGCTTCTGGTCTCCGCCGAGCTCAGCCTGTTTTCCCCCTGCTGGGGCTGGTCCCTGGCCTGTTTCTCTCCCTTCCTCCGGCTTCCTGAGGTTTGCACAAGCTCACGACTCTGCCTGTTCTCTTCTAGCCAGGGCTGGTCCCTGGCCTGTTTCTCTCCCTCCCTCCGGCTTCCTGAGGTTTGCGCACGCTCACAGGTCAGCCTGTTCTCCCCCCGCCGAGGCCGGTCCCTGGCCCGTTTCTCTCCCTCCCTCCCTCTGGCTTCCTGAGGTTTGCACACGCTCACAGGTCAGCCTGTTCTCTCCACGACGGGGCTGGTCCCTGGCCTGTTTCTCTCCCTCCCTCCGGCTTCCTGAGGTTTGCACACACTCACAGGTCAGCCTGTTCTCCCCACGAGGGGGCTGGTTCCTGGCCTGCTTCTCTCCCTTCCTCCGGCTTCCTGAGGTTTGCACACGCTCACAGGTCAACCTGTTCTCTCCCCAACGGGGCTGGTTCCTGGCCTGTTTCTCTCCCTCCCTCCGGTCCCTGCTGGCTTCCTGAGGTTTGCACACGTTCACGACTCAGCCTGGCAAGAGAATGAACAGCTTCTTCTTGAGGCTGTGTTTTTCACGGGCTTCCCTCTCCTCTTTCACGGCGGAGGTGGCTGCCCCTGGTGAATATGCAGATGAGGACATCTAGGCTTAGGGCTCAGCAGCGGTCAGTGTCATAGAAGTGGAGTGGGTCCGTGCCACCGGCTCTCCCAGGCTGCTGTGGGCAGTGCCAGTCTGCCCGGGTGGCCATCCTGGGAGTCCGCTGGTGCTCCAGGGTAGGACACACGAGTTCCAGAGTCATTTAAAAAGAAAGTGTCATTGACACACACTTTAAAAACTTTTTTATTGTGGTTAGATATATATAACAAGACATTTTTACTTCGCCTATTTTATTTTTTTTCTTTTGTTGTTGTTGGTTAAGTGAAAGTTTACAATTCAAGTTAGTCTCTCGTACAAAATTTTATACATACATTGTTACGTGACCCTGATTGCTCTCTCCATACTGTGACAGCACACTCCTCCTTTCCAGCCCTGATATTTCCCGTGTCCATTCAACCAGCTCCTCACCCTCTCTGCCTTCCCATCTCACCTCCAGACAGAAGCTGCCCCTTTGGTCTCTTGTGTCTACTTGAGCTAAGAGACACACTCTTCACGAGTATCACTTTATGTCCCACAGTCCAGTCTAATCCGTGTCTGAAGACTTGGGCTCAGGAATTGTTTTATTTTCTGGGCTGACAGAGAATCCAGGAGCCATGCTGTCCGAGGTTCCTCCAGTCTCAGTCAGACCATTAAGTCTGGTCTTTTTACTAGAATTTGAGTTCTGCACCCCACTTTTCTCCTGCTCCATCTGGGACTGTCTGTTGTGTTCCCCGTCAGGGCAGTCATTGGTGGTAGCCTGCCACCGTCCGTTTACTTCATCTGTCTTTCAGGGTACGTTTATTATGTACACGTTTACGTTTATTATGTACGTTTACAGTGGCATTTATTATGTTGTGCAGCCATTACCCATAACAGAAACTCAGGACCCCTTCAGCAGTAGCTCCCCATTTCCCCTTCTACCCAGACCCCGGTGACCTCTATTCTGCTTTCTGTCTCTATGAGTTTGCCTATTCTAGATGTGTTATGTAAGTGGGATCATACAACACTGGTTCTTATTTCACTCAGCATAATGTCTTCCCACTCTAGCCATATTGTAGCAGGTATCAGAACTTCATTTCTCTCTGGGGCTGCGTACTAGTCCCTTGTATGCAGGCACCACATTTTGTTTATCCACTCATCTCTCGATGGGCTTGCAGGTCGTTTCCACCTTTGGCGATTGCGAATAGTGCAGCAGTGAACGCTGGCGTACGAGTGTCTGTTTGCATTCCTGCTTTCAATTCTTCTGGGTGTATACCTGGAAGTGGACTCGCTGGGTCATGTGGTAGTTCTCTGTTTGACTTTTTGAGGAACTGTCACACTGTTTACGAAGAGTCTGCACCATTTGACACCAGCAAGGAATGAAGGTTCCATTTTATTTCTTCACACCCTGACCAGATTTTTGTGGTATTTCGTTGGAGGTATTTAGGGGCATCTTGTTAGTGTAATTAAGTTTGAAAGCGTTTGAAGAAATAAAGGAATTGTTTAAAAGCCCCCTATCTGTCTGAAGGCCTTGTAGTGTGATGGGGAGGGCGCCGTGATGGGTAGCCCCGGCCTCAGGCCCCAGGCCTCACCTTCCCCTCACTGACTCCTCTGCCACTAGATGCCATCCGGCAGAGCAACCAGATGCTCCGGGAGCGCTGTGAGGAGCTGGTGCATTTCCAGGTCAGCCAGAGAGAGGAGAAGGAGTTCCTCATGCAGAAGTTCCAGAAGGCCCGGAAGCTGGTAGAGAAACTGAGCCTGGAGAAGCTTGAGCTGAAGAGGCAGAGGGAGCAGGCCCTGCAGGAGGTGGAGCACCTGAAGAGATGCCAGCAGGTAGCTAGGGTTGGGGACTGTGCCACCAGCCACCTGAGTTCTGAAAGGGGGAACCCAAGAGACTCATGGGACTCAGGAAAGCTGTTATAGTCATGGTTACGGTTTATTACAGCACAAAGATACTGATTACAATCAGCAAATGTAAAAGGCACCTAGGGAAGGGTGCGGGAGAGACCAGGTGCCAGCGTCCGAGTGGGTGGGGGCAAAGGAGGGCAGAGGGAATGGAAGGGCAGGTCAGGCTGGGCCTAGTAGTCAGAGGAAGGACTTGGGCTTTGACTCTGCCTGCAGTGGGGACCATGGAGCAGGGTGACATGATCTGGCTTCCAGTAGAACGTAGACTGGAGGGGGCAAGGATGGAAGGGGGAACCCAGCTGGAAGCCTGTTGCAGCCGCCCAGTAAAGGATTAACCGAGCAGGGCTAGAGCGTCCACACCCTGTATATTCCAAAGAAAGGTTTGGCCCTTGCCTGGCTCCTGGTGGCTAATCTCTTAGCTTTTGGAATATCCTGCCTGGGCTATTTGTTTACCAAGCTCCCACCATAAATCACAGTGTTTGCCACTTTGCTGGGGAGGACAGCTGGGGAGCCCTTTCTAGGGGCACAGCAGGAGGTCACTGTGGCTACGTAGTGGACACAGACACTTCAGGAAAGGAGCAGTTGGCGGGGTGGGGAGAAGTCGCAGAGTGGTGGGCGTGCTGGAAGCCCACAGAAGCCAGCGCGTGGAAGGGCAGGAGCAGCAGATGCTGCTGAGAGCTTGGGGCCGAGGGGGACTGGGGATTGCTGGTGGGAGTGGGCAGCAGGAGGTCCCTGGGACCCAGGCCAGGTCAGATTGGGTGGGGTGATGAGGGAGACCTGATGAGGGAGCTGGGGAGCTGGGGTGTTTGGACAACTTGTGAATTTCATCACTGGTGGGGTTTTCCTGGAAACAGTGTATCAGTCTGTCTTGTTCTCTCCTGGATCCATGCCTGCAGAATGGGCCATGTATCTTCCTTCCTGCCTTCCTGTCTTGCCCTCGCCCCCCTCCAAGTCTCAGAGAGGGCAGGAGATGCCTTTCCACATGCTACGGCCTTGTGGCCACTGGGTTCAACCCCATACCTTGGTCACCGGGGCAGCAGCGCAGGCTGCCAGCTGTGTTGTGTCCCTCCTAGTTGCAGTCTTCATGAGGAGCCCCAGCACCTCCTGCATCTTTGTTGGGGGCTTGTGTCGCCCTGTCCTCGGAGATGAGGAGGAAGGGTCGGGGTGTGGGCAGATGGGCTTGTTCCTTTTCCGGGGCCCATAGTGCCTTTCACAGTTGAAGGATGAGGGTGGGCGGCGGGCTGCGGCGGCAGGGGGCTGCTGAGGGTGGAGGTGGGGGAAGGGTAGGGGTCAGGGCACATTGGCCTTGGAGGCTTCAGGGCCCCAGGGTTGGGGTGCTAAGGGGACGGGAGAATCCCCAGGGTGCATGTACCTCAGCCTGGGAAACCGGCTGGGGAGAGCGGTGCTGACAGGAAGTGGCTTTTTTTCCTGCAGCAGATGGCTGAGGACAAGGCCTCGGTGAAAGCCCAGGTGACGTCCCTGCTGGGGGAGCTCCAGGAGAGCCAGAGCCGCTTAGAGGCTGCCAACAAGGACCGGCAGGCTTTGGAAGGCAGGTGAGTTGGGACGGAAAGCCTTGCCCTGGAGGCCACTTCTGGGGTCCCTGAGAAGAGGCTGGTTTAGGGGCCTTCTGGAGCTTTCTCTGTGAGAAGGTGGAGTGATGACTGGGAGCGGCTGTCTCCCACGTGCCGAGTGATCACCCAGGGGTCCCAGCCGGCACTCTGGCTCTTGGCTCGTTTGCTGGATTTTACAGTATTTCCTTAGGTGGCATTTGGAAGGTCCTCAAGGCCACAGCCATGGCCAGTGGTCAGCTGGAAGGGCGGGTGGCAGGTGGAGCGTGAAGACAGCACACACGCTTCCTCAGGCCCCCTCCCTGCCGTGAGGGGCACACACCCAGCTGCCCTGCACCCCTCCCGGGCTCCTTTCCCCCAGCGGTGGGAGACGGCAGTCGCGTCGGGGAAGCCCACGGGGGAGTCGGTGCCCAGCGGCGCCTGTGGGCTGCCTCTGCTTGCCCGAAGCCCGCTGGGTGCCTGCCGTGACGCCCGCCTGCACCCCACCAGGGCCCGGGCGGCCAGCGAGCAGGCCCGGCAGCTGGAGAGCGAGCGGGAAGCGCTGCAGCAGCAGCACAGTGTGCAGGTGGACCAGCTGCGCATGCAGAGCCAGAGCGTGGAGGCCGCGCTGCGCATGGAGCGCCAGGCCGCCTCCGAGGAGAAGTGAGTGCCGTGCGGGCGGGGCGGTGGAGGCTCGGACCCCCTACGGTTGGCCCTGGGAGGGAGGGGAGGACAGAGGAAGATCAGAGGGTCTGAGGTTGTTTTCTGCCTCCTGTGGGGGAGAGGCTGATTCTCTCCCTTAGCCTTGTAGATTCATGAGTCACAGGCGTGAAAGCTTGCCTGGGGGCAATGCCGCTCCACCCAGCAGCCTCAAGGTACTGGTTTGAGCAAGGGGGTGTCAGACTCTCCTTATTTCTAGAGACCACCATGCCTGGAACAGGGCAGTCTGCCTGGTCGCCTTTGTCTCCCTGGCTACCTCCTAGCAGATGCCAGGCTGGGGCAGAGACACATGGTCCAGCAAGGTGGCTCTCCCCGCCTTCGGCACTATTGGTGATTTCAGACAGAGGTCTTCCAGGAAGACACAGTCTGGGTGTTACCTGTCTGACAGCACAGGCGGTCTAGATGCCTTCCACACAACTCCATGTGCACAAGAGCTCTGTCCAGGGCCTGGGGAGCCCAGGGGTGAGCTGCTCTCGGGGCTCTGCTTTAGCGGAGTGTACTTTCTAGGTCCTGAAGAGACAGGCAGGTGACAAAGTGCTTCAGGGACACCAGCCACTGGGCTACTTTCCCCCAATCCAAACCTCACGTGGATAACCTTTGCTACATTTTTAAAATGTAAAGTGTTTTTAAATGTAAGTTTTATTTTTTGAAAAGGTACATTTACATGGTTGACCGTTGAAAAGATTCCGGAGTATCTGGTGAGAAGTGTCCCTCCTCTTCTCATCCCCACCCAGGTTACCAGGTTCTTGCATATCCCCGCGGAGGTGTTCTATAGATGTGTAAGCAAGCGTGCGCGTGTGAGCCATCTGAAAGCGCGTTGCAGGCCTCGTGGCCCCCGCTGCTGAGCACCTCAGTCTGCAGGTCTGCAGCGCGAGGACGCATTAGTATCCACTATACAGCGTCCACCGTCACCTTTCACCGATCGGCCCGAGCGTGTTCTTACAACTTTTTTTTTAACAGGATCCTGTCGAGATTCGGAAACCCTAATGGTGTAGTGGTTAAATGCTATGGCTGCTAACCAAAAAGTTGGCAGTTCGAATCCACCAGGCACTTCTTGGAAACTCTATGGGGCAGTTCGACTCTGTCCTGTAGGGTCACTATGAGTCGGAATCAACTCGACAGCACCGAGTTTGGTTTTTTATTCTCATCAAGGTTCACACCTTTTGTTGTTGTCAGGTGCCGTTGAGTCGGCTCCAACTCATAGTGACCCCATGTACAACAGAACGAAACACTGCCCGGTCCTGCGCCATCCTCACCATCCTTGCTATGTTTGAGCCCATTGTTGCAGCCGCTGTGTCAATCCATCTCGTTGAGGGTCTTCCTCTTTTTTGCTGACCCTCTACTTTACCAAGCATGATGTCCTTCTCCAGGGACTGGTCTCTCCTGACAACGTGTCCAAAGTATGTAAGACGTAGTCTCGCCATCCTTGCTTCTAAGGAGCATTCTGGCTGTACTTCTTCCAGGACAGATTTGTTCCTTCTTTTGGCAATCCATGGTATATTCAATATTCTTTCCCAGCACCTTAATTCAAAGAGGTCAATTTTTCTTCAGTCTTCCTTATTCATTGTCTACCTTTCATATGCATATGAGGTGATTGAAAACACCATGGCTTGGGTCAGGCGCACCTTAGTCCTCAAGGTGACATCTTTGCTTTTCAACACTTTAAAGAGGTCTTTTGCAGCAGATTTGCCCACCCTTATATTTTTTTTAATGGTGATTTAGGTGAAAGTTTACATAGCAAATTAGTTTCTCATTAAACAGTTAATGATGTGTCAACATGCTCCCCCTTTCCACTCCGGGTTCCCCATGTCCATTTGTCCAGTTTTCCTGTCCCTTCCTGCCTTCTCGTCTTTGCTTCTGGGCTGCTGTGCCCGTTAGTCTCATAAACGTGATTGAACTACGAAGCACATCGCTCACGTGTGTTATCGTTGGCCCTGTAGACCTGTCTAATCTTTGGCTGAAGGGTGAACCTCGGGAGTGACTTCAGTACTGAGTTAAAAGCGTGCGCAGGGGCCATCCTCTCAGGGTTTCTCCCGTCTCTGTCAGACCAGTAAGTCTGGTCTTTGTTTTGTGAGTTAGAATGTTGTTTTATATTTTTCTC
>NW_004444245.1:1141299-1156512 GCF_000243295.1 Trichechus manatus latirostris
TTCTTCATTCTCCCTTGCTCCAGCTGGGATGGGACCAGTAGATGTGTCTTAGATTTGCCCACCTTTTTAGTCTACTTTAAACTAGAACAGACCTTCTGGCTTTCTTTGTTCTCAAGAAGTTGGCATTTTTGAAGAGCATAGGGCAGTTCTGGTTCCCTATAAGACTTTCTTTTTTCCCTTTTAAAAATGTTAGGTTTCTTAAGGAAAAAAATATCGAGTATATAGCAATCAATTTAGTTGCAGTAATACTTGCAATCAGCAGACCCTGCCTCAAATTTGATGGCCTTAAGAGTACAAGCCCCCATACAAGGCATGCGTCTGTGACAAGAAGGAAGAGGGTTGAGTTTTCAACAGGAAAAGCTGAGGTGGGACCAGGAAGAGTTGTGTCTCAATTGAAAGCTCATTTCTCTTAGGCGGAAGCTGGCCCAGTTACAAGTGGCTTATCACCAGCTCTTCCAAGACTATGACAATCACATCAAGAGCAGCATGGCCAGCAGTGAGCGAAACCGAGTGAGTATGGGCTGGAGGCCAATGCCTGGCTGGCTGTTGTCCCAGAGTCCCCAGCAGTAACGTCCCTGGGACTGTCTGGGACTAAACCTTACCCTCGACCCTTTCTCTGCTGCCCCAGGAAAGGAGAACAGCATGGGGCCTAATCCCCCAGATTCTAGGATATTGGAATGCAAGACCCTACCTTCAGACTTGAGAGAATTAGCTTTGGAGGGGGATACTCGACTTTATCCTAGAGTTTTGTGAAGGCTGCAGCTCTGACGGCCCAGGGAAGGCCTGGTCCAGAGGATGCTGCAGGCTGTTTCAGCTTGGCCGGGCTCTCCCCGCGGGGCGGGAGGATGCTGGTCTCCGTATCCATGTCCTCCCATCAACAATTATCTGCTAGGCTCCTGGCAGGCTTTTCCCGGAGCCCTGCTCAGACCTTTCCTAGATTGGGTGTGGTTTTTAGGGATCACGTCTTTTGAAGGATGCTGTCCAACTGGAAGATACTGGGCAGAGACTTAGAAGGATACAGCCTGAAAAGCAGACCATATGAGGAAGAGTTACAAAACTGTAGCCGTTTAGTTTCCTCAGAGAAGACTTGATAGAGGTGGGGGCATCTGTGTGGGATGATGGTCAGGATGGCTGAGTCGATGGCATGCACCTGGCAGGCAGGGCTCTGTGTAATTACCTCAGAGGGGGTGGCCTTAGGAGGGAGTGTGGCCCTAGTCCCCTGAAGGCTTTCAGGAGGGCTGTCCAGCTTTGGATTCTGGAAAGAGAATGTCTGCCCAGTGGGGGTTATGCCAGATGACTTCAGAGGGCCCCTCCCAACCGAGGTTCTAATAAGTCATGAGGAAAATCTCAACTTTTCTTCTGCCCTCTGGGGCTTTGGCGGGCCACAGCATTCTCCCTGGTACACATTTCCAGCTTGGGATCAGCCCTTGGGCCGAAACTGGCATTACCCCAACTGGTCTTGCCCGGGGCCACCCTTCTGCTCCTCTGGTTCTTCTCACCCAGAAGAGCGGCCTGCTGGGAGGCTGTCTGCCATCAGCTCCCCCTCGCCTGCCTCTAGGGCATCCAGCTGGAAGATCTGAAGCAGCAGCTGCAGCAGGCCGAGGAGGCCCTGGTGGCCAAGCAGGAGCTGATCGACAAGCTGAAGGAGGAGGCGGAGCAGCACAAGACAGTGATGGAGACCGTCCCGGTGCTTAGGGCCCAGGTGACAGCTCTCTTGGGTGGGCTGCACGGGAATGGGGGTTGGGGAGCCCGGGCCCACCCTGGCACTGGAACTTGGCGTTTCTGTCTTTAAGGAATTTATTGAAAAGCATTAGTTATGCATAGATATACATAGAATCTTACACGAGTGTAGAATAGTCATGTTTTTTGCGTAGTCTTCCATTTTTCCCTTGCAAACTGGTTTTCCACGTACAATTCAGTAACGTTACGTTTACCGCGCTGGGAAATTGACAAGTGTTTTTTTTTTTCATCATCCTTAACAGAAACTCAGTGCCCCTTAAGCAGTCCCTCCCCGTTTCTCCCACCCACGTAACCACTGACACACTTCGGGCTCTATGCAGTTGACATCATCCTTTGTAGTGGCCTTGCATCAGCTCCCCTGGTCCTTGAACCCTCAGCGCACTTGAGATTACCCGTGACCTCTGGGAAGGCAGGCGTGGGTCTCTGCTCCCTGCGTCTGGCCCAGAGGGCTTGACGGCTGTGCTGGGCAGCTCCTCTCTCTTGGGTTTACCAGGCGGATATCTATAAAGCGGACTTTCAGGCTGAGAGGCAGGCCCGGGAGAAGCTGGCCGAGAAGAAGGAGCTGCTGCAGGAGCAGCTGGAGCAGCTGCAGAGGGAGTACAGCAAGCTGAAGATCAGCTCACAGGAGTCAGCCAGGTGGGCCCCCTCTGCGTGGGGAGGCTGATATTTGGGGCCGCCAGTATTCACTTTGGGAGATGAATTCCTCTTTGCTTTCTAGGTTAGGATGGGCCAGCACCCCCTCCCCTGCCCCCTTCCCCCATTGTTCCAACAGCTTTTTAAGTTAGTTTGGCTGAGAGCTTTATGCCCAGGTGCTGATGGGCGTGTGTCTGTTTCCCAAGGGCTCTGATTGAGGATATGCGGAAGCGGCACGTCGAGGGCTCCCAGCCGCCTTTGCCCCCTGCCCCAGGTGAGTGACTGAGTGACTTGTGAGCCTCCAGCACTGGGCCTGCAGGAGGAGGAGGAGGTGGGGAGGGCAGGTCGCTGGGAGAAGGATTCCGGGACGGAGGACATACAATCGCTCAGTCTCTGGATTTTCTCCTGGTGAAGACAGCTGGGATGCTGGCGGAGTGCGGCTGAGACTTGACAGTTTGCAGCTTCTATGGGCCAGCCCCTCTCCGTCAGTAGCCCCCTGCCCCTGTGAGGCTATACAGAGGGATGTAGTGGTAGCTGCTGGGTACACGTGCGTGGTGACCCTAAGTCGAATATCGTGGTCCCGAATCAGTACTTTTCCTGGCCTTCCCTTCCGTCTGACTTGCACCCCCCAGCAGGTACAGGACGCCTCTGACAACAGACGCCTGTTTTCCTTTCCCAGCTCATCACTCCTTTCACCTGGCCCTGCTCAGCCAGAGGAGGAGCCCCCCCGAAGAGCCACCTGATTTCTGTTGTCCCAAGTGCCAGTACCAGGCTCCGGATATCGATACCCTGCAGATACACGTCATGGAGTGCATCGAGTAGGGCTGGTGAACACAGGGCCACCTGTGGGTGACCAGACCAGGACAGTGTAATCCGTGCTTTCCTCTTCCACCTGCCTGCTCCGGAATGAAGGGCTAGTGCACAGAGTGGGCTGTTGCTTCAAGCCCCGAGAGCCAGCTTCTGCTGCAGCTCTTCGGGGATTGCTGCTGTTTTTCCCCCTTTAGGGCACATCACGCCCGGGGTAGGCCTGATGCGCTGCCCTTCGTGTTCCATCCTGTCTGCTTGAACCGCTTGCCACTGGGGCTAATCCCTCTTCTTCCACTCCACCCCCGCCCCCCGCCGCCAGGGACATCAGGAATTAAGGCTCTTCCTCCCACCAGCCAGCTAACTCACCTTGCCTTAAACTCCAGGGGTATCACAGCCGTGCTCATTCTCGTGTTTGGTGCACAGTGTTCTGTCTTGTGGCCCCACCGTGGGGTATTTAACCAGTCTGTTATTCGTGCACCTTTGGGCTGTTTCCAGCCTTTTGGTTGCCAGAAATCGTGCCCCAGTGAAAATCCTGTGCCTTTGGGATTGCCTCTTAGAAGAGGGCTGCCAGCTTCGGTGAAGGCGGTAGGTGGTGCTCGAGCAGGCGAGGACCTGTTTTTCCACAGCCTTGCCAAGAGGGGGTGTGTGGTCACTTCTTTGGGTTTTTCCCATCCGCTAGGTGTGCTGTTCTCGAGTTACTAGTGAGCTTGAGCATCTTTTCGGAGGTTTAAGGGCCTGTTCCCGGCTTTTGTTCCTTGTGTTTTAGGAGCTGTTTGTTTAGTAGCGGGATTAGCTTTTGCTTGTGACGGAAGTTGCAAATGTCTTTTCCCGGTTTTGATTTTGCTACTAGTGTCTTTTGTTCGTATGTCACCCCACATAGCAGTCATTTGTTTTCATCGCTTTGGATTCTGAGTTGTGACGGCGTCACGGTCCGACGGAAGGAAGCTTCACACACGTAGCTTTCTCGTTTTCCTTTTTCTGACATCCGAGTGTGGCCTTATCTTGGGCCCGTCCAAGAGGGTTGCTGCCCCGTGTGAGCCATGCTGGCTGTGCTGCCTCAGGTCCTGGAAGCTTGGGATGCTGCTCCTTGCACCAGCTGCGAATGTCCTGGCCTTGGAGTGGAAGCCATTTGGCAACGGTTGTCAGATGGTGAACAGCAAAGGCAGAGTTAGGAGCATTTCCTAGGATGTCAAAGCCATGGGCGTTAACCCGTTGTGGGCCGCACGTTAGAATCATCCAGGGAACATTCACAAAACACCGGGGCCTGTCCCCTTCCCCTAGACCAGTTGAGTTGGAAACTCTGGGGCAGGCGGGACCAGGCCTTGGTTGAGCACCGCTGCTCTTTTGAACGTTCCCTTCCAGGAGGCTCTGCTGCCCACCCCCTTCCTTCTGTTGCCCTCTGGATGATCTCTGTGTAGGGTTCACCATAGACTAGATGGTAAGGATTTTAAACTTTTCCATTAGCCCGGAAGGAGGGGTCTGGTTTCTTCCTTTCCTGCTTTACTTAGGTTGAGTTTCCAGAACAACTGGTTGGATTCCTCCCATGAGGGGACCCAGCGCACCTGCCTTACTAGTTGTGACCCCTGATCTTCATGACCAGGGTTTGGGAGGTAGAGAGATCAAGCACACCCCACCTGAAACCTCTGTGGCTCCCTTGGCTTACACATGCACCCCACTTGTCTGCGGCACCTCCCTGCTGTTCGAGGCACAAGAGAAATCCAAATGACCAGTAAGCACAAGAAAGCATGTCACTCTCACGAGGAGCTAAAACAATGCAAACCCACACAGGAAGTAAAAAGCAATGTTAAAATAGCAACACATCAAGAACAAGGTGCAGGGGATGGACCTTGCTGTGTCCCCCTTCAGTGGAGGCGGGTTTGGCCACGTGGAGCAAGAGACTCAGAAAGCGTCCTCAGTCCTCTCAACGCCGAGAGACAGTCGGATACACACGATGACTTGGAGGTGCTCGCCACACCATTATTTGGAGCAGCCACCATTGTGAGCGTCTCGTTACCCGGGCACACGCTTTGCAGTATGTTGAGTGAAAACTGTGTGTAAAGTCTGACCCCAATTTTGTATATACCTAGCTATGTAGAAAAGTGAAAGCTGTATGAACGTACACTGCTAACATTTGGATGCGTGTGGTGGTGGGAGTACCAGTAATTTAAAGTTTTCCTTACGTGTTTATGTATTTTCTAAGTGCCTGTAATTCGCATGTCTTTTACACATAGACAAAATCTGTTACTGCAGGGTCTGCCTGGTGGTAAAGCGGCTCTGAGGTTTCATCTGTGCCAGTCGCTGGGAAAGAGTTCAGTGTTGATACCACTGTATGTCAGAGAATAGCACGAGGGACTGGCCAGACGCTTCCCGTGCGTAACCCTGTCGGACAGGAGGCCTGAAACACAGCAATGAGGCTTTTTTCTTTTACATAAAAAAGTGCGCCTGCAGCACCACCCTGCATTCTCAACAGGAGGCCTTTAGATATCGGCAGACCACTGACACGCCGGCAGGGCGACGTCTGCGCTGGCTTTTCTGGCTGAGGACCAGGTGGAAAGGGAAGGACTGCTGACGGGTTCCTCCAGCATAGCTTTGCCAAAGGGCACAGAGTGCCGTGGGAAATCCTGTGGGGAGGGGACTGGAAGGGCCGGAGGTGACTTTACCTTTCCGGGTCTCATTTTCCTCATTGGTAAACCGGGGACATCTACCTTTTGTTCATCTACGAGAGGTGCCTGTGAGGTGTGCCTGGCACGTCGCCAGCGTTCAGTAAATGGGTTTGAGAAACAAAAGAAACAAGTCTCCTCCCTTCAGTTTAGCACGGTTCCGGGGAGCTTGGGGCTGAGCAAAGCAAAACATATGGCCACGAGATGGCACTGTTGCACCACAAACGTAGGGCTGACACGGACCGGTTTGCACGCGGTGGGGGGCAGTGCCACCAAAGGCTAGTGGTGGTGGGGAGGAGGGGCACAAGAAGGGGAAGAGGGTAAGGGAACCCCCAGAGGAGAGGGGAAGTGGAGAGGGCTTGTCTAGGTCGTCTTGCTCAGCAGTGAGGTGGGGAGTCTCGGTCAGAGTGCTCATACGGACAGCAGGGGCTTGGGGTCTGTAGACCTATAGGGTTGATCTTGGCTAGGGCTGGCAGATTGTCTCTCAGAGCCTCCAGAAGGAACCAGCCCTGCCAACACCTTGATTTCGGACTTCTGGCCTCCAGAACGGTGGGAGAAGAGAGTTCTGTTGTTTTACGCTGTGCAAGTATGTGGTGCTTTGTTATGGCCGTCATAGGAAGCTAATGCAGTTGTGAGCGGCATGGTGATATGATCTGACTTACACTTTTTAAATTGGCCAGGTCCATTTTACTGTTTTTTTTTTTCTTTTTGTGGTTCATGTACTGTATCCCCTATGTGAAATCTTTGCCTACCCAAAGGTCACAAAGATTTTTCTGCTATGATTTCTTAAAAGTTTATAGTTTTAGCTCTTACATATAGGTCTACAACCATTTGAACGTAATCTTTGTGTACGGCAGGAGGTCAGTGGCAACGTTGTCGAACGTCAGTGGAAAATGTATGAGTGGGTCTACTTCTGGACTTGCAGTGCTGTTACGTGGATCTGTATGTCTACTCTCACACCACTTCCACAGCGTCTTTATTAGTACTGTAGATTCATAGTAAGTCTTGAAATCGGGCCACATTAGTCCTTTAATTTTGTTCTTATTCAACATTATTTTGGCTATTGCAGGTTTTATGTATTTCCATATGAATTTTAGAGTCAGCTAGTCAGTTTCTACAAAATGCCTGCTGGAGTTTTGATTGAATCTGTAAATCAGCGTGGGAAGAGCTGACATCTTAGCAGTGTCGAGCGTTCCGGTCATGTTCATTGATGAACACGGTCTGCGTCTGCATCTGTTAGGTTCTCTTCAGCGTCTCTCTCATCAGTGTTTCATAGTTTCCATGTACAGTGTCTTGAACAAATTTGCTTAAATTTATTCCGAAGTATTTAAGTTTTTGCTGCTATTGTAAATGGTATTAAAAATATGATCCAGTTGATCCTTGCTAGTATATGTACGATGAACTTTTTAATTGACTTTGTATTTTGAGATTGTACTAAACTCCCTTATTAGTTTTAGTGATTTTTCATAGATTCATTAGGTTTTTTTATGTGTATGATGATGTTGTCTTAACTGAAGCAATTTTAATTCTTCATTTCCTGTATCTGTCTTTTTATTTCTTGTCTGATTTCAGTAGCTATTCAGTGATATTCAGTGACAGGTTCACTGTTGAAGAGAAGTGCTGAGGTGGATATACATACCTTGTTTCTGATCTCACAGGGAAAGCATTCTGTTCAACATTAAGTATGATGTTGGTTATAGGTTTGCATAGAAACCCTTTGTCAGGTTGAGGAAGTTCCCTTCTTTTCCTAATTTGCTGAGTTTTTTTTTTTAATCATGAACTGGTTTTGAATTGTGTCAGATGTGCTTTTTTTTGCATCTATTGAGATAATATGGATTGTCTCTTTTATTCTGTTAATATGGTGAAATTGCACTGATTGATTTTGTATGTTAAACCAACCTTGCATTTCTAGGATAAAACCTACTTATTACCTATTAATATATTGTTTAACTTGATTTATACTTTTTTTCTTAAAGATGTATGTGTCTATTCTCATGAGGGATTTTGGTCTGTGGTTCTCTTTTTGGTGATCTCTCTTTGTCTGATTTTCATTTCAGAGTAATATTATTCCCATTTCTCTATTTTCTAAAAAAAATTGTGAGACCTGCATAATTTCTTCCTTAAGTGTTTGATAGAAATAGCAAACCAAACCACCTGGCCTGGAGTTTTCTTTGTGGGGATGCTTTTAATTATGAATTCATTTTTATTAATTGATATAAACCTCCGCAGATATTCTTTTTTCTTCTTATGTCAGTTTTAATAATTTGTATCTTTCAAGGAATATGTCTATTTCATCGAAGTCAAACTTACTGGCACAAAGTTGTTCATAATATCCCCTCGTTATCCTTTTATCTATTTCACTGATTTCTGCTCTTTTTTAATATTTCTTCCCTTCTGTGTGCCTTTTGATTGATTTGCTCTTTTTTCTAGCTTCTGAAAGTGAAAGCTTAGGTCTTTGATTTTGAAGTCCTGTTACTTTCTAATATAAACATTTAAAGCTATAAAGTTTCCTCTAATCATTGCTTTAGCTGTATCCCAAAATTGTTTATGCTGTGGGTTTTTTTTTTTTTTTATCATTTAGCTCAAAACATTTTCTAATTTCCCTTATGATTTTTCCTTTCACCCATGGATTATTTTAATATTTTTTTGTGATTTTTTTCCAGATTAAAAAAATTGATTTCTCATTAGATTCCATTGTGTTCATAGAACATACTAGGTATGATTTCAGTCCTTTTAAATTTATTGAGACTTGTTTTATGGGCTGTCTTGAGTGATGATTATTGGGAATGGACGATGTGCACTTGAAAAGAATGTGGATTCTGCTTTCGTTGGGTGGAGTGTTGAAGCCCATTTGGTTGATAGTGTTTTTCAGGTCATCTCTATCCTTACTAATTTTCTGTCTACGTGTTCTATCAATTAATAAGAGATGAGTGTTGACAACTCTTTAGGGGGTTTTGAGCAGAGGAGTGGCATGATCTATGTTTTAAGAAGAATCCCTTTGGCTGCTGTGTGGAGAATAGATGAGGAATTGTTAGGTGCCGTTGAGTTGGTTCCGACTCATAGCGACCCTATGTACAACAGAACAAAACATCGCCCAGTCCTGCATTATCCTCGCAACCATTGCTATGTTTGAGCCCCTTGCTGCAGCCACTGTGTCAGTCCATCTCATTGAGGGTCTTCCTCTCTTTCACTGACCCTCTACTTTACCAAGCGTGATGTCCTTGTCCAAGGACTGATTCCTCCTGATAGCATGTCCAAAGTATGTGAGACTAGTCTCGCCATCTTTGCTTCTAAGGAGCATTCTGGCTGTACTTCCAGGACAGATGTGTTTGTTCTTCTGGCAGTCCATGGTATATTCAGTATTCTTCACCAACACCGTAATTCAAACGCATCAGTTCTTCTGACTGAGGAGGATGGGACAGAATAGAAGCAGGGAGACCAGTGAGGAGGCTGTTGTAATAGCTCATGCAGGAATTGATGCGGTTTGGATCAGGGTTGTGGTGGTATTCTAGGTAATATGAACTAGTTGGATTCTAGATATATTTTGAATGTAGAGCCAATAGGATTTTGATGATTTGGGAGTTAAGATGACACCATCTTAACTTGGCCTGAGCAACGGGATGGATGGAGCTGTGATCAACTGAGATGAGGAAGACGGTGTAGAACACGTTAGAGTGGATGGAATAACAGGAGATCATTTTTCAGGAGTTTGTATAAACTCTTTCATTGAAGAAAAAAAGGCAGGGGAGAAAATTGCTTCAAATTGACCAACGTAGTTGGATAGGTCTGTGAACTTCAGGGCCTGCTCTTAGCGCAGCAGAGTCTGCAGATGCACCTGGGTGTTAAAACTTCTCCCCAACTCAAACACTGGTGTTCCTGTGGCGTATCATGTATTTTGGAGGGTCTCTGGGCCTAATCCCAACTTCATGTTGTCAGTAGCTCTTTGATTATCAGGTCTTTGTCTAGCCGACAGAGTAGAAAGCACATTTCCCAAATAGTAGGCATCCTGGGATATGCAGCTGAGGGATGGGGCACCCCAGTTACACACAAACATTATTCCTTAACCCATTTCTGGCTCTCAGAAGTACCTCCTGGCAATGATCTTGGCACTGCCTTGAGTAGATTATATAGAGAGCTTTTAGGATTAGAATTTCTGAATTTTGGAGGTGATGATACCCACTGAATAATACATACTTTTCATATCACTTTATTGAATAATATCATTTCTGCAAGCAGTGACAAGAAGATAATGTCAAAATTTAATAGAAACTAGGAAGAAATCAAAATCCCAGAAACTATTTTGCTTATCTATAAAATGAAGAGGTTGGAGAAGATGATCACCAAAGTCCCTTCTTGCTTTAGTAAGATGCTGTGATTCTAACATTCTCTCCTGGATATGAACAAGATCAGTCATTTGAACTCACAGTATTTATTTTAACAAATGCATATTTAAAGGTTATTTTTTTCAGGTTCCTGTAGATTGTATTATGCTCTTACATTCACTCCTGTTATTGTTATGGCTGAACACTGGAATAAAAGAGATCATATTTGGACATGTTCAATTTGAGATGTCTATTCCATATACAAGTGGAGATGTGTGGTTGGCACTTGGATATGGGAGTCTGGAGTTCTGGAGAGTGGGCTGGACTGGAAGTTAACAGCACATATAGATTCTGTTTAAGGCCATAAGCCTGGATGAGGTCACCAAGGGAGGCAGGGGGTAGATGTAGAGGGAGAAGCGGCCCAAGGACTGCACCCTTAACCCTCCTGCCCTGGTGCCCAGGTGTGGCGAGAGCCCCTGCCCTCCTTCCTGTTTATACCCTGTCTCATTCATCTAGCGCTGCACTAACAGAAATCCCACGAGTGGACGGCTTCAACAAAGAGAAGTCCATTCTCACAGTCCAGGAGGCTACAAGTCCAAATTCAGGGTGTCAGTTCCAGGGGGACGCTTTCTCCGTTGGCTCTGGAGGAAGGTCCATGTCATCAATCTTCCTTCGGTCTGGGGGCATCTCAGCGCAGGAACCTCAGGTCCAAAGGATGCGCTCTGCTTCTGACACTGCTTTCTTGGTAGTATGAGGTTCCCATGTATCTCTGTTCACTTCTTTCTTTTATATCTCAAAAGAGATTGGATTAAGACACTATCTAATCTTGTAAACCTAATCAGCATAACCTCATCACAGTGATAGAATTTACAACACATAAGGAGATCACATATAATCTCATCACAGTGATAGAGTTTACAACACAGAAGGACATCACACCAGATTACACAATCAGACAACACTGGGAATCATGACCCAGCCAAGCTGCTACACACGTTTTTTGGGGGACACAATTCAACCCATGACATACCCCAAACATCTGTTTATTTGACTCCACCTCACTGTTTCCCACTGTAAACGTGTGTCCCTCTTGGGACAGTGCCAAGCACACTAACATTCTGCCCGGGGGCTCCCCTTGGCCTATTCTCAACGAGGGAGGCAGAGGGATCCTGTTAAGATATAAGGCAAATCAGGTCGCCACTCTGCTCAAAACCCTCCAGCACCTTCAAATGCACCCACACTCCTTACACGCTGGCAACTCCTTACTGTCCCATGTGTCTCTCCTATCGTGATGCACCTACCTACCTCTTGACCCCACACCTGTTCAAGTGGGGCACAGGTGGGGGGCAGCAGGGCAAGCCGGGAAGGATCCTCGTCAAGAGAACGGCATCTGACAAGCCTGGTGAGAGAGACCATGGTCTGATTAAGGAGCGAGGGTGTCTGGGGCTACTCTGTGCCAGGCAGGCACTGTTCCAGGAGCTGGGGATACTGTGGGGGAGGGGGGCAGATGAGCAATGAGGGGTGGGGGGTGGGTGGCATGCAATTTTAAATAGGGTGGCCAGGAAAGGCTGGCTGAGGGGGAACATTTGAGAAGGATCTGGAGGAGGTCAGGGAGTGAGCCAGGTGAGCCCCGGGGGAAGAGAGTTGCAGACAGGAAAAAGGCCGTGCAAAGGTCCTGAGGTGGGAGTGGGCTGGGTTGTTTCAGAAAGGGCGAGGAGGCCAGTGTGGCTGGATCAGAGTGAGCAAGGGGGAGAGTGGGCGAGAGGGAGGCCAGAGAGGAAAGGGGCGGGACCACTTTGGGCTCTGGGAGCCCCTGGGAAGGCTCTGGTTTTGCCTCTGGGTGAGGTGGGAGCCCGCTGGAGGGTTTGGGAAAGAGGAACGATGGGACCTGAGACCTGACTTGTTTGAAGACAGCCCAGCAGCTTCAGCGGTCCATCTTTGAGGCCAAGGAGGCAGATTGCCTCTGGGCTTTGCAGGGCGAGGGCGGGAGGGAGGGTCAGACTCAAGTCTGGTCTGTAAAGCCCCGTGTCCCGCAGACCAAGAGCTGCAGAGGGAGAGAACCCTGGAGATGATGGGCAGAGGGTCCCCTTGAGTATGCAGCAGAGTCCTGATGGGCACATGCCTGAGGAGACGCCGAGAGGCCAAGGAAAGGACCACCAGAAAGGGTTAACGGTGGTAACCGCGCCCAGCGGGGCTCCAGCAGGACGAGGAATCGCATCTGTCCCTCCCCCCCAGGACTGGGAAACCTCAGGATCCAGGAGCCATAGGGTAGAGTACTCAGCACGGTCTCGCCTCAGCAGTGAGGAAACATTCGTGCTACCCTGAAAGCCGCTCTGGTCCCACGGAGCAAATCTTAAAAGCAACACTCGAAAGGAACATACTGTTTCCAATAATCTTAAGACCATACTGGAACAAGACAAAAATATCAGGTACCCCGGGTAAAATTCACCATGTCTCACATCCAAACTGAAGTAACCAGGCCTACAGAGAAGCAGGAAAAGCCAACCCATAACAGGGAGAGAAATCAATCAACGAAAGAAGAGACTGGAAAGGACGATGTAAGACTGCCTTTATTTGCAGTCAACATGATTGGCCTATGCAGAAAATCTGATGCAATCTCCAAAGCAGCTCCTCAGGAAGGAAGAAGTGAGTTTAGCAAGGTTGCAGAACACAAGGTATTTTAGAGGGAGCTAACCCCCCACTAGTCCTGCCCAAACACTTTACCTATTGTCCCCGCATTCTCCCCCACCCCCACGCCCGACTGATCTGAAACAAGTCCAGTAAGCCACAAAATTCCTCTTCTAGTGTTTTGGGGTTTTTTGCTCTCCTCATGCAAAGTAGGTTTTTTTACTTTGGCAGGAAGTGGAACCCAGAGATGTCAAGGATGTGGGGAAAACCAGAATCCTGGCGGGTGGCCCCATTTTTTGCAGATCAATTTTGTACTGTAGATCAAGGGCCTTAAATAATAAACAGAGGAGGGAGAGCCAAGATGGTGGAGTAGTCAGATGGCTTCCTATATCCCTCTTACAACAAAGACCTGGAAAAACAAGTGATTGGATTGTATATGAATCTCTAGGAGCCCTGAACAAGGCAAAGTTGAGGAATCGGACTGAGTGGTGGGGGAGAGGGAGACGGTTCAGAAGAAGCAAGGAGTGCCGGACTGGACTTGGCGGGAGCCGAAGCTCTTCAGCCCCGACCAGCCCAGGGTGCGCAGTAAAGTGGGCATACAGCTCCGCGCACGTGCTTGGGAGGCAGTTTCCACATCGAGAGAGATCCAGCAGCAGAGATTCTGCTTGGACACTCTGAACCAGTGAAAAGCGGCTCCCAAGTTGCTAAAGATAAATACGTGCGTGTGGCCTTTTGCGGGGATTTAAAAAAAAAAAAGCCCATTTGGGAAAAACCTCTCTCCCTTTTACCTCCTCCCTCCCCACTCTGCACTGGTCCGGAGGCTTCTGAAGTCTCTGAGTCCTCTGGGCCGGAAGTAGATCCCATAAGGCGCCCTGACCCATTATCCTGGCCTTGGAGAGGGAACAAATTAACAAACGGGAAAAAAAAAAAGCTACTGGCTCCTCTAAGCCAGGAACTCAGGGTTGGCACAGCTCCTTTGCCTAGGCACAGGCATAAGGGGTCCGCAGACTTTGAGTACCTTCCACCCCTGTATAGACTTGTGTGGACCCATCTCAACAGCGTAAGCCCTCACTACCACAGTACAACTGGGTAAACACGTGAAGTCTAATTTCAACTGTTTCAGCTGTGAACTGGCAGATTTGTGACACTTGACACAGCTCTGCCCTTTAAGCAGGCACCTTACTGGTACGCATCAGGGGCTTGAAGACTGGTGGCTCCACCCACGCCACCTAGCCACCTGCTACAGGGGTCCAAGAATAAGTGGTACCCCCGAGTCTTTACAGCCAACAGAGTAGGGTGCTCATAGTGTGGCTGCAAAACTCACCTACCTACTCACTCTAGGGAACAGGGACACGCTTTCCTTGCAGACACTCAGGGGCAGGCAACAGCCCCCTGCCTTGCTCAGCACATGACCCCCTACTGCAGCCAGATACCTGTGCCTACACCAATCACCCATGCCTCTCTAAGACTGTAGGTGAGAGCCTGCACCGCACACTTGGTGACTGACTGCATGGACACCTGAGCTGAATCCATACAGGGAAATTTAACAGATTGCTGTGTGCACATACTTAGTTACAGAACTAACTACCTGGTGACAGGACATTAGAGCTTCAAAGGTGCCAATAATCAAACTAGCGCACACGAGCAGCCTATTTGGGCATATCAAAACAAAATAACAAAACAAGAAGCTAGGGCACACTAAACAAATACAAAATAAAATTATAATAACTTATTGATGGCTCGGAGAAAACAGTCAACATCAAATCACATAAAGAGGCAGTCCATGAAAGCTTCAGCAAGCTCTCAAAATAAAGAATCAATGAATTCTCTGGAGGAAGAGAATTTCTTGGAATTACCAGAGGCAGAATACAAAAGATTAATATACAGAACTCTTCTAGAAATTAGAAAGAAAATTCTTCAAAACACAGAGACATCCAAAGAACGTACACAGTAGCAGCAGAACTTAAGAAAGTTATTCAAGAGCATAATGACAAATTTAATAGGCTGCAAAAATCCATAGAAGGACAAAAATCAGAAATCCAGAAGATTAACAATAAAATTTCAGAATTAGACAACTCAATAGAAAGTCATAGGAGAATTGAGGCAGTAGAAGTTAGAATTAGTGACATTGAAGACAAAGCACTTGACACCAACTTATCTGAGGAAAAATCAGATAAAAGAATTAAAAAGAATGAAGAAACTCTAAGAGTTATGTGGGACTCTATCAAGAGAAAAAAACCTATGAGTGACTGGAGTACCAGAACGGGGTGGGGGGGGGTATAACAGAAAATACAGAGAGAATTGTAGAAAATTTGTTGACAGAAAAATTCCCTGATATCATGAAAGATGAGAAGATATCTATCCAAGATGCTCATCGAAACCCACATAAGGTAGATCCCAAAAGAAAGTCACCAAGACATATT
>NW_004444245.1:1162053-1163835 GCF_000243295.1 Trichechus manatus latirostris
TGGAGCAGGAGAAAGGTGGGTTGCAGAACTCAAATTCTAGTAAGAAGTCCAGATTTAATGGTCTGACTGAGACTGGAGGAAGCCCGGAAAGCATGGCACCCGGATTCTCTATCAGTCCAGAACTAAAACAATTTCCAAGGCCAACTCTTCAGACAGGGATTGGACTGGACTGTGGGACGTAAAGTGATACTCGTGAGGAGTGTGCCTCTTAGCTCAAGTAGATCCAAGAGACTAAACAGGCAGTTTCTGTCCGGAGGTGAAATGGGAAGGCAGAGAGGGCTAGGAGGTGGTTGAATGGACATTGGGAATCAGGGGTGGAAAGGACGAGTGTGCTGTCACAGTATGGGGAGAGCAATTAGCATCACATAACAATGCATGAATAAATTTTTGTATGGGAGTTTAACTTGAAATGTAAACTTCATTTAAACTAGAATAAAAAAAACTAAAAAATAATGCAAAAGGTATAGGCTTTTCCATCTGAGATGGATACGCCACCATTACTGAACAGATGCAGTCCCCCAGTGAACTGGCCCCACAATTCTGGGCCAAATTTGGCAGCCTGGAAAGTGAGGTCCTGGTCCCTTTCTCCTTGGCACTTTCGTCCTGCTACCTACTTGTGGCCCCTCCCTTCCCTCTTTGGAATCTTGTCCACAAAAGCCTCTTGCTATAATGCTGAACAGGCTTCAGCAGAGCTTCCAGACTAAGATGGACTAGGAAGAAAGGCCTGGCAATCTATTCCTGAAAATCAGCCAATGAACACCCTATGGATCATAATGGTCCGGGCAGCATTTTGTTTTGCTGTGTGTGGAGTTGCCATGAGGCGGGGGCTGACTCAATGACAGCTGATAACAGCAACAACCTCATCCCCCAAACACTTAACCAATTGTTTCAGTACCTTTCTTAATGCATCTGAAAGAAGATCAGTGAGCAGCAAAATTCCTAGTGTTTCTGGGTTGTTGGCTCTTCTCATGCAAACGAAGTTCTTTTATTATGGTAGGAAGCCATCCCAGGGGCTATAAGGATGTGGGGTAACCAGAATTCTGGAGGGAAGCCACATTTTCTGGAGAGCAATTTTGTACTGTAGATGAACAACCTTAAAAGAGAAACAGAAAAGTAAATATTTAACTAGTAATTCTACATCTTGAGATCTATCTTAAAGAAATAACCATTCATGGAAAGACATACAAAAATTACATTGAATCATCACCTATAAGAGAAAACTTGGAAACAATTTAAAAGTTTATCAATTAAATTATAATACTTCTTTTATACAACCGCTCAATAACATGTTTTTGAAGAATTTGTAGAAAGAGGAAAGGCTCATGTTAAATGAAAAAAATCAGGAAAAAATTTGATGCTGAACTTGCAACAACTATATATTATATATTTTTACACATTTAATACATAAATATAACTATAAAACTAAAAATATTTCAAATGTTGACAGCAGTGAATGCTGAATGACAGGATATAATTCATTTTCATTTTCTTCCATTTCCGAAATTGTCTTTAATTATCTTGTACTACTTGAATATCTGAGTCCCAGAACCTCCCCTCCAACCTGCTAAAGGCGAGAAAATCTGGACGTGTGGTAGCTAAAAAGAAACTCAGAGACAGAATAAGTAGCTGTTTTATTTTCTGCAGTAACAAGAAAAGTATTTAAGTACCAAAGAAATCAAATGGGCCCCAAGCACCCAAGTTTAATACAGGCAAGAAATTAGGCCCCAGTAATATAGTGGCAACTGTTACAGAAATATAGGTCTTAGACAAGGGTGCGCTGTC
>NW_004444245.1:1164610-1178784 GCF_000243295.1 Trichechus manatus latirostris
GGCGCCTTCTTGGTCCTCCGGCCGCTGGGGCAGCGTCTCCATCAGGCCCTGGGCCAGGCGGTGCCTGCTCAACCTGGGGCACACCGCCAACTGCGCCACCCTCCTGGCCTGCAACACCGGGGCCATCTGGGCCACCGGGCCCATCCTGGCCGTTGGCACCACCTGCCGCCTCGTCTGCGCCGCCTGTATCTTTGCCGTCGCCTTCGGCCTGCATGGCTGCCGCTCCTCTGCCTGCTCCTTCGCCCTCAGAGGCCGTCCGGAGCCCGTCCACCCTCTCCACTGGCCACTGATAGGCGGAGGTGCCCCAGGAAGCGCAGTGGGACCTCAGTGTGCCTGCGCAAACAGAGCACCTGCTGATGACGTTGGACACGTAACTGATTCCCGCCAAGCTGGCCCTGGGGCGGGGCACCGGAGACCCCGTAGGTGGGGGAGAGACAGCACTTCCTCATGAAGCTCCGCCCCTTAATGCTCCCTGTGACTCCAGAGCGCCTGCGCAAGCAGACCCGCCTGAAGAGGCCGGGCACGTGATTGTTTCCCACTAGGCTGGACCTGGGTTGGGGCATTGGAGACCCCGTAGGTGCAGAGAGGCAGCACTTCCTCATGAAGCTCCGCCCATTAGTGTTCCACGTGACCCCAGAGCGCCTGCGCAAGCAGATCCCCTGGCGAGGCATCCTTGCTGTGGTCCTGGGGAGACGCTATTGGGCTGAGGGACTGAGGAGCCTCACGAAGCTCCGCCCCTAAGCCCTCAATGAGACCCCAGTGCGCCTGCGCAAACAGACCTGCCTGAGTAGGTCGGGCACGTGGCTGTTTCCCGACCCACTACTGCTGCGGGACCACGAAGACTGTGCCAGGGCCAGCCTGGTCTGGGAAGGAGTCAGGCGCCCCTGGGCGAAGCCCGGTCTGGGAAGCAGTCAGGCGCCCCTGGGCGAAGCCCATCGTGCCCCTCTGATCTCCAACACTTGGCCTGAGTCTGCTGGGTCCCGGTTCTTGGGAGCTGAGGCTGGGGGGGATACGAGGGTGGGGGCGGTGGGGGGCAGCATTGACTCTGGAGGCGTGTGTCTCTGTCCCCACGTGCTCCCTTCGCCCACAAGTCGTGGAGTGAGAGCATGCAGTGTTGTGTCCTGTGGGGATCTGGGCTGCTCACGTGGTGTGCAAAGGCTTGCCCACACCCTGCTCCTTGGGCTGGGCCAGGGTGGCAGGGTTCCTAGGTGGGCATAGCCCAGGGAAGGGATACTGGGTGTGCCTCCCACCTCCAAGCTTAAGGCTGATGCACTCTCCACATCTGAAGTCTTCCACGTAGCAGCTTTGACCCACGTCTGTGTCACGACGAAGCCCAGACAGCTGAGTGGACCCGAGGAAGGATTCCCCCACACCGTGACTGACATAGGTGGAGGGGTGAGGGTGGGGCGCGCGGGGACGTTATTACCGTGTTACAAAGCTACTTGCAAACACAGCAATAAAAACTTGTCATTTTCTAAAGCAACTCCTGCTTCCTCCTGAGCTTCTCTCAGCAAGTATTTGTTTGAGGGCCTCGGCGCCCAGCACTATCTTGGAACGGGAGCAGAGCAGGAACGACGCTGACGGAAAGCCTTTTCCCCATGGAGCTGACATACTTGGGGAGAGAACGATAAAAGTACACTAAAGAAGAACAAATCAAGCAGGAAAGGGTGGCTGTTTGGTCGTGGAAGCTAAAGTTTACACTAGGTTGTCCAAAGAATGCTTCACTGAAAAGGCGACCTTTCAAGGTCCGAAGGAGGTGAGGGCACAGGCCAGGGGGACACCTGGGGAAGAGGTGAGTGAGGAGGCTCCCGCAACACTCGGGGAAGGTGGTGGTTAACCGGAGCAGGGTGGTAGCAGTGGAGGTGATGGGCAGTCTTCAGATTAGGGATCTGTTTTGAAGGCAGAGTCCATGGGGTTGTGGACGAACAGGATACAGGACTGAGAGAGGGGTCAAGGATGACACTGAGAGATTTGGCCTGAGCCACGGGCAGGATGGAGTTACCAGGTGCTGTGATGGGGGGGCAGGGAGAAGTTTTGGAGGGGACGATGGGGAGTCTTCTCTGGGCAGC
The DNA here is from genome assembly GCF_000243295.1 of Trichechus manatus latirostris. Classification (NCBI taxonomy): domain Eukaryota; kingdom Metazoa; phylum Chordata; class Mammalia; order Sirenia; family Trichechidae; genus Trichechus; species Trichechus manatus. The sequence continues at coordinate 1,166,680 of NW_004444245.1, forward strand.
TTGTGCAGGATGGAGGGGTCATCCAAGTGGAGATATCTGTTGGCAGTTGGATATGGGAGTCTGGAATTCCGGAAAGTGGTCTGAACTGGAGATGGCACTTTGGAAGTTGTTGGCACATGTAAAGCCCTGAGCCTGGAAGAGCTCTCCCAGGGAGGCTGGGAGTGGGGGTAGAGGGAAGAGCGCCCCAAGGACTAAGTGTCCAGTGGGGAGGGAGGGAAACCGAGAATGTGAGGTGGTGGCATGGAACAAGAGTGAGGCTCCCTGGTGTCAAGGAGGAGGGAGCGATCAGTTGTCAGATGTTGCTGAGGGGTCAAGCACGATAGACCTGAGAAGTGACTATTGTACCTATTGTATCTTCAGTCCAAAGTCTCCTATTTCCTTGCCCTTTCCTCTTGGATGCAGCCAAGACCCCTCACATGCAGTATGTTCACAACAAACTCTTAATTTGTCACCTTGCCCCAAACTTTATTTTTTTTAAACTTGATGGCCCCTTCTCAGTATGACCCAGTTATGCCACAAGCCTAGAGGTTTTTTCAATTGTACTTTAGATGAAAGTTTACAGAACAAATAGTTTCTCATTAAACAGTCAGTACACATATTGTTTTATGACATTGGTTAACAACCCCACAACATGTCAACACTCTCCCTTCTCGACCTTGAGGAACTGTTTTTTTTTTTTTGGTGAAAATATACAGAGCCAAAGTTACACCATTTCAAAAGTTTCTACATGTACACTTCAGTGACATCAATTACATTCTTCCAGTTGTGCTGCTATTCTCACTATCCTTTTCCAAATTATTCCATCACCATTATCTTCAACTCACTGCCCCGCCTAGAGCTCTTTTTTCACAACATACTTCTTCACCCATCTAGTCCTTCTATAAAATCTGTGGATTTTACCTGCTGATGAGCTCTGTCATGTTTTTTCTACAGATCTCTTGAATCTTCTGCCTCGCCCTTCTGGTCACCATCATCTCCAGCCTGCCAATTCTTGGTCCTTTTTTTATACCCGGATACTTTTTTTCACACCTCAGATCAAGTCGAAGCTTTTGCCTTCCCCACTTCCCTGCACATACCTGATTGCTTTGGACTTCCATGCTGCTGGGGAAAGCATGTCCCACCTCCAGCTCCCAGCACATCCCCTGCTTCTCTGCCTCCACCTGGCCTGGCCTGCGTCCAGAGTGGGCCTGAAAGTGCAGAGGAGTTCACACCGCAAAAGACAGCCCTCAGTGGATTGTAGCTGATATTAGCCAACCTCCATCTTAGATCATGCCTTGGCATCCATGTTGAGTCTCTTCCTCTCCCGTCAGCCGGTGCACCACACCCCACTGCAGGTAGCTGCTCCAGTTAACCATGCTACCGAAAGTACCCAGGTTTTCCACTTCTCAGCTCCCACAGCTGCCCCACTTAGTTTCCATAGCCACTCTTTCTTACTTACTGCTCTTTAATTTCGAAAAGACCGATGGTCACTTATCCCTAGGACCCTAATAAACGCTGTACTCCAGGTCCATGTGTTCTCTCCACCTGCATCCTGCGTGTGCCATGGCCTATCGGCTTGCTGTGTACCTTCAGGATGTGTGAGTAATAAAGTTCTTTATTTCCGTGTTTTTTTGTCTTGTGGTTGAAGCATGATTTTCCATCCGGGACAATATACATAACCTGGGCTGTGGGCAATTGCTACCTGTCTCCTTCCTCCTCGGATGACAGTTGAGTTAAAATCAAACACACTCAGGACACCGATTGGGTCCAGAGGTAGCAGACAAATGCCTCAGCCTCGCATCCTTTGGAGAGACAATTCTGTCGAATGAACGAAATGAAAGGAATGAATGGAAAAAAGGGTGGAAAAATGAGCACTGACTTAATAAAGTGTTGTTTTTTATCTCCGAAGAAGAATGACGTGGTGTGTGAAGGAATACGTCCACATTTCACTCTATGTATTTCTATAGTATGTGAATTGTTTATAAGAATGTATTCATGCGTTATACAAATAATAAAATTAAAATACTTGAAAAAATTTCAATGAACTTTACTTAGATTTTTTGCATGGGGAAAGATTTTCCTAAACATACTAGCAATAGAATAATAGTAATCAATAGTATTTAGCAAATGATTACCATGTTCTACCCACTGTTCTAAGCACTTAACATGATTTAGCTCATTTCATCCTGAAATGCACCAACATTTTCATTGTAGTTGTCTTTCGTGGTGAGATAATGGTTGGTTTTTGTTTTCTTTTCCAAACTTGCCTGTATTTTCTACAGTGAACATGTATCACATTTGTAGGCAGAAAAAATATTTAAGAAACTTATTCTGCACTTGTTTTTGAGAAAAACTTCTAATTAGTTCCCAAGTGAGCTATTTTGCTGAAGTTTTAATTATCCTGTTCATTGGAGGCTGTATTCATCCTCTCGAAGTTCTTCTAATTGGCACATTTTCTTGATGCAATTAGGAGGCCTGTGCCGAGATGAAGTCCCTGAAGTCTTAGAGCTGTGGGGCCAAGGCTCATACCTTGGGGCCAATGAGACGGGGCAGCCTGCGGAACAGCTGTCCCTGTCTCTGTGGCTTTGGGCCGCTTCTCAAAACAACTCTTTCTAAATTTTACACACGGTGCTCATCCTACATTGAAAGTTATTCCTCCAGAGGGCAACTGATATTTTGCTTCATCATCATCATTTCATCCACATTACATAATGCAATATTATTTTCTTCCACCCCTTCCAAGTACTCACCTGTTAATGCATACCTGTGTGTGAACACAAAACCTACACAAATGCACAGATAGGTACTCGGGAGGTGCTCAGCAAACAACAGCCCCTCCTCTCCACAGCCCCAGCACTGTGTAGCAGTCAGGGCCTGTGCCCTTCTGAATCAGACAAGACTTCTCTGAAACATATGAAATATATTGTAAAAACCCATTAGGCATAATCTGTAATGACCAAGGCTAAGAGGTGACGTGGTCAGGGGGTACAAACTCAAGGAAGGTGATGGCGAAATACACAAGGACCTGTTTGCCAGTGTTTGGACACTTAACATTTGTTTGAACTCCTGAGCTTCGAATCCGTGTAGCCACCTGAACTTGGATGTCCCAGAGGCACCTCAAACCTCACCAGCCCCCAACTGACTCTTCATCTGGGTCCCCTGTTCCCCAAGTACATCCTTCTCCTTTGCTCTTTGTCTTGGTGACAGGCATTTCTACAGCCTCCCACTCTTTCATCCCACCTCCCATTTAGTCAACTCTCCTAAATATGTTCTATCCACCCTCACCACTTCCACCCTAGGCCAGGTTGGCATCATCTCTTACCTGTATAACTAGAACAGCCTCCCCATCTTCACAGATTCCTAGGCCCCTTCCCTGGAGCTTTTACTTGAATAGACCAGGGTGGGGCACTCCAGAGACAGATTGCCTGATAAGCAAGGTAAGCACTAGTTTAGGGCATCAACAAAACAGGAGCACCAGTTGTCCTAAGCAAAGACTTACAGATGCCAAGCAGACAGGACACAAGGAAGAGCGAGCATCACAGTGGAAGGGAACCGGAAGGGTACTAAATGAAATTGATACCAGCCCCAGTGTGTGAGAATGTGCCAGCTGGAAATAAAGTTCATGAAGGGTCAGGAGGGTGCCCATGAGCAAGCTTGTTTAAGCTATGAGGCCCCTACCACTTCAACACCTTGGTTGACACCTGCCCCCTCCTGTATGATTGAAACTCCTTATCTCGGCAGGTCTCTTGGGAGTATACTATGACTTTCTAATAAATAAGAGGTTGGGGTGGGCTGTTGAGTATAACTCTTGTAACAGTCATCCAATATGCAACTGGATCCAATATGAGCGGTTACTGGGCAAGGATGGATTGTATTAGTAGATAACAGGTCTCGTATCCATTTTGAGAGAACCGTCTCGTACATCGACCCCTGCTGATCCAGCAGCTCCAGCCAGGAGGGCCAGCAATGCTCGTTGCCACGATACAAACACAAAGGTACACTCTTGCGAACATCCTGATAAACAACCAATGGGAACTCCAGTCCCAGATGATGCAAAAAAGTGAGGGACCATTGCAATTAATTCAATCACGTTACTTTTTAATTGTGTAGCATTTATGTGCAGAGTTATGTACTAAGTTTTGTAAACAATGATTTTATAACTTTAACTTCAAAATATGTTTGGCATACATGCAGATGCAATCTAACATACATTTAATATAACACTAACATTGGGTAATAATTTAATACTAACATAGCAAATGTCCAAAAAATACTGGAAATATTAATATTTATCTGACACAAAACGTTGTAATTTATGTATCAAGTGAGTTTCATTTTTTTATTGTCTGGCGTGCTGGTCACAGTGCTTGATATTACTCTATATATGCTAATAAATGAAGTATTAGGCACATTAAAAGGATGCAAAATTCTGTATTTATTTATAGTGCAAAATATATTTCTGTTTTGCAACAATGAGCATGTTTCTAAATTCATCTTCCAGAAAGCAACAAAGGGCATTTATCAGAACATTACATTTATATTTTATCAGAATATTTACATATCTCCGTGTAAGGAAATTGAACAATTCCTTGAGGAAATAAATGAATATTTAGATAACAAAACTTATGTAAATGTATTTTATTTTCCATTTCCTTTCAGACTGACTTTCATTTAAGGAGTTGTTATGACTTGCAAAACAAACTTGCTCCTGCCAGAAGTGATGCTATTATTACATCAGTTATGTACATATCTCTGAGTATGGGAGTCAATTACACAAAGAAATAAAGTGTACATTTTATCAATTTTGTATATGATAACAATTATATTTTCCTTTTCATTTTGGGCGGCTCAGGTATAACCTCACATTTAGTTCTCACTCGTTGACCACACAGGAATGCGCCAACGGCACTATAATCACGTGACTCGTGACGTATCTGGTCTTGTCCTGTGCAAAGCAAACCAAAACGCGTCTTCAGATTGAGCATATACTTGTATTTGTATCATGCTCTTTGTGATTGCTCTCACCCTCGTTGGGTATTAACTGTAGTCCAATGAACTGTGAAGATGTAGCATCAAAGGACAGAAAGTCAGTGCACAAGTTTTAAGTATTATTTCAAGATGAAAAACACTCGTGGAGTTCTGCCAAGGGCCCGGCAACAAACATCGTATGACAAAGAAATAAATATTTCCCACTGCCTTGTAAGTACTATTTCTTTTGAGTATCTCAGACCTGAAGAACAAAATTACACGTTTCAAATAAATTGGTTTACTTAACAGATTTCAATAAATTTTTGTGTTAACATCCAAATATGAATGCAAATTTTATTTTATAAATTTTACTTGTTTAATAAATTTTATTTATTTTCAATTATTCAAATTTATTTGCTATGGTAGAACCAAGTTTAAAAAGTGACATATTTTATATCCAGGTAAAATGAAAAGGCAACAACAAAGTGGAGGAGCGCAAAAATGAAAGCTCTCAGAAGATAAAAAGAAAAAGGTTTGTGAATCCCTAAAGATAATTCCAAAACTAACTTCCTTTTTAAAATGTAATGAATCAGAAGAGACTTCTTCCGCTGACACTCGAGTTTAATGGGTGCAAATCGTTGTACTGCTAGTGCTGAAATTGCTAATAACAATATGAATATAACAGAATCTGTTCCAAATTCTGCATCCATTCCTTGTTGTAGTAAAAAAATTAATAATGATGTAGAAAGTGAAACTATTTTAGAATCTGAAATTGTTGCATCTGCAGACCCCATAAATAACACAAATACAGATCCTGCTTTGTGAAATAATTTTTCTTCTAATGTTGTAAATTATTGGATCCAAAGAGGGCCAAGTGATTGTCAATATCACAGTGAAGCATTTGAAAATTTGTGTCAAAAATTTCTATATTCTCCATCAGTCGGCTCTGTATATTGTTTTGTTTGCAGACTATTCAGTCCTAAATCATTTAATTATCAATTTTCTATGGATGGATTTAGCGATTGGAGCAACTTGAATATAATTGATAAACAGGAAAACAGTTCAATTCACAGAGATTATATGTTGTCATATTTTAACCAAAGACATGGTTTTGGCTTAACTCATGAATTGGAAACACAAATTAATGAAGAACGCCAGTATTGGAAAGCCGTTTTGCAGTGCATTGTTGTCATTATAACAATTGGTGAACATGGACTATCTTTTCGAGGAAGAAGCGAAGTGTTTGGGTCAACACAAAATGGAAATTTTTTGGATTTACTTGAACTTGTTGCTTAGTTTGATCCATTTTTAGCAGGTCACATCTCAAAATATGGTAACACAAGAAAGGGCAACCCATCGTATATGTCTAAAACAGCATGTGAAGAATTAATAAACTTAACAAGTGATAAAGTTCCATCACCTATTTTCAGTGAAATAAGTATAGCTCAATATTTTAGTTCGTCTGTAGATTCTACTCCTGATTTTTTTCATACAGATCAACTAAGTATTGTTTTAAGATACGTATCTTAAAACACCTTTTGGGTGATTTATCACATTTACTAGCTTAAAAGGCATATTGATGAAGAAATTGCTAATCAAGTACTTCACTATTTATGTGAAGTTTGCAAAATTGATTTGTCTAAGTGCAGAGGCCAGTCCTATGACAATGCTGCCAATATGTCAGGGAGTTATAAAGGCATGCAACAGAAAATTTTAAAACGTAATGAATATGCCATTTTCATACCATGTGCTGTGCTATGTAGTAGCGCAGTAGATTGTTGTCTGGAAGCAGTTGATTTTTTTTCTACTGTTCAGTTACTTTACACATTTTTTACTGCCTCTACTGACTGATGGGAAGTTCTTAAAACATATTTAGGCAATAATCGAGTATTAAACTGTCTTTCTAATATACATTGGGAAGTGCATGCTGTAGCAATGAGTGCAATCCTGAGATAGTGCACTCAAATTCTAGATGACTTAGAAAATATTGCTGAAGACCAGACACAAAAAGGAGACACTGAAAGAGAAGCTGAAAACATCGCCAACAAAAGGCAAACACTAGAGAATGCATTTATGCTGGTTATGTGGAATGGAATAAATATTGTAGTATTTTCAACAAGTCAAGCTCTCCAAGATTCAGAAGTAAATTTAAAGACATGTACAGATCTCTACCAGTCATTAACAGGGTATTTACATAATTTAAGAGAAAATTTTGAAAACACAACAAAACAAATACTGCCAAATACTGATTATCAAGCAGTTCACCATAGCAGAAGCATTAGAAAGCAAGAAAGAAGTAAATGACGGAAGTGCTCCAGAAGTATTGAGTGCCAGAGATCAATTTCGTGCAACCACATACTATGCCATCATTGACACCCTGAATCTTGCATAAAAAAGGGCGAAAATGTGTGAAGTTCTTTCAAATATATTTTCCTTCTTAAAAAATGTGGATATTCCTGACGAAGAATGCATGAAGACATCCAAGAAATTTGTGCAGGCTTATCCCAATGACTTAAATACAAACTTTTATGGAGAAGTGCCATAATTTCATTCTTACGGGAGAACTAAGTTTAGAGACTCAGGAAAGACAAATTTTACTCATGTAGTGCATGATTCCATAACAGAAGATAAAATACAATGCATATTTCCCAATGTTGAAATTGCTTTATGCGTGTTCCTAACTTTAATGATCATAAACTGCACAACAGAAGGCTCATTTTTGTCCCTGAAGAGACTAAAAAAACCGTTAGCGTACAACAGTGGTTCAAGAAAGACTAGATTCATTATCCTTATTATGTATGGAAGTGGATATTGTTTGGCAGCTTAATTGTGATGAAATCATTGAACAATTTGTAAGAGCAAACAATAGAAAGAAAAGTTTTTAATTATAACATGTTAGAGATGAAAGATCTATCTAAAAATAAAATATAGTAATTTGTTGTAATACTTGTTTTCTGATCATTAAATTTTTCTTTTATGACATCTTTTCATTTATAATTAAAGTGTTTATTAGAAAACAAGCATCAAAATTGAAGTATGGGCTGTTTAAAGTAACATCGGTGAAAGCCAATTTTTCCTTGTGGGAAATCAACCCAATTTTACAGATTGTTGAAACAACTAAGTTCACTGATTTTCTTTGTTGTAGAATATATGTAATATTCTTTTTTTAAAAAAAAAATTTGCTGTGTTTTATGTGAAAGTTTACATATCAAATTAGGTTCCCATTTAACAATTTTTATACAACCTTGACACACACCTTTCCTGACTTTAAACCACTCAGTATTCCCTTGTTCTGGTCGAATGATTGCCTCTTGATCTATTTCCGTTCTTTTTGTTCTGTTTCCATTAGTATAGCTTCTCTGCCCCTCCTTAGCTTCTTATTTCTAGAAGAGTTCTGTATATTAATCTTTTGTATTCTGCCTCTGGTAATTACAAGAAGTTCTCTTCCTCCAGAGAATTTATTGATTCTTTATTTTGGGAGCTTGCTGAAGCCATCATGGACTGCCTCTTTATGTGACTTGATATTGACTATTGTCTCCGAGCCATCAATAATTTATTATAATTTTATTTTGTATTTGCTTAGTGAGACCTAGCTTCTTATTTTTTGTTTTGATATGCCCAAATAGGCTGCTCGTATGCGCTAGTCTGATTTTTGACACCTTTGAAGGTCTAATGTCCTGTCACCAGGTAGTTAGTTTTGTAACTGAGTATGCACACACAGGAGTCCGTTAAATTTTCCGGTATGGGTTCAGCTCAGGTGTCCAGGCAGTCTGTCACCAAGTGTGTGATGCAGGCTCTCACCCCCAGTCCTAGAGAGGCATGTGTGATTGGTGCAGGCACTGGACTCTGGCTGTGGTAGGGGATCACGCACTGAGCCAGGCAGGGGGCTGACTGACGGCTGCCCCTGAGAGTCTGAAAGGAAACCATGTCCCTATTCTCTAGGGCGAGTAGGTAGGCGAGTTTTGTAGCCGGACAGTGAGCACCCCACTCTGTTGGTTGTAAAGACTCGAGGGCACCACTTTTTCTTGAACTCCTGTAGCAGGTGACTAGGCACTCTAGGTGCTACCACCAGTCCTCCAGCCCCTACTGCAGATCGATAAAAGTGCCTACTTAAGGGGCAGGGCTGTTTCGAGGGTCACAAATCTGCCCTTTCACAGCTGAAGCAGTTGAAGTTGAACTTCAGATGTTTGCCCTGTTGTACTGTGGCAGTGAGGACTAACGCTGTGAGATGGGTCCCCACAAGTCTATACAGGGGTGTAAGGCACTCAGAGTCTGTGGACCTCTGATACCTGTGTCCAGCAAAGGAGCTGTGCCGACCCTGTGTTCCTGGCCTAGGGGAGCCAGCAGCTTATTTGTTCCCTCTCCAAGGCCAGAAGAATGGGTCAGGGCGCCTTTTGGGATCTACTTCCGGCCCAATGGACTCCCAGTGCAGAGCGTGGAGGGAGGAGGTAAAAGGGAGAGAGGTTTTTCCCAAATGGGCTTTGTTTTTTTTTTAATCCCCGCGAAAGGGTGCACGTATGTACTTATCCTAGCCTCTTGGGAGCTGCTCTTCACTGGTTCGGAGCGTCCAAGCAGAATCTCTGCTGCCGGGTCTCTCTCGATGTGGAAACTGCTTCCCAAGCATGCACACAGCACCGCTGTTTGCCTGCTTCACCGCGGACCAGGGTGGCTGTGGCGCTGCAGTTTTGCCGCCGCAGTTCTAGTCCTCCTCACCTCTTCCAAACAGTCTCCCTTTCCCGTATCACTCAGACGGATTTCTTAACCTTGCCTTGTTCAGGGCTCCCAGATATTCACATAGAATCAAATCACTTGTTTTTCCAGTTGTAAGAGGGATATAGGAAGCATCCAACTACTCCGCCATGTTGACCATGCCTCTCCTTAGCTTCTCATCTTTGTTTTAGGGTAAATGTTGACCATTTCATCTCATATAGTTGATTATTTAAGAGAGCATAGTATTCATGGGTGATATTGTTTATTTTATAAGACAATCTGTTGTTCAGGTGACAAGTGACCACTGGGAGTGGCTTCAGTTCCAAGTTCAAAGGGTATCTTACAGAGATAGTCTCAGGAGTTCCTCTAGTATATATTGGTCCAGTAAGTGTGGCCTTTTTTAGGAATTTGAGTTTTCTACATTTTCTCTGTTTATGTCCAAGACCTTCTATTGTGTCCCTGGTCAGAACGGTCGGTAGTGGTAGCCTGGCACCATCTAGTTCTTCTGGTCTCAGGCTACATGAGGCCATGGTTTATATGGGTCTGATGGTGCAGTGGTTAAGAGCTTGGCTGCTAGCCAAAAGGCTTGAAGTTTGAATCCACCAGCTGCCCCTTGGAAACCCTGTGGGGCAGTTCTGTTCTGTCCTATATGGTCACTATGAGTCAGAATCGACCCGACAGCAATGGGTATTAGTCCTGTGGACTAGTCTTTTCTTTGAATCTTTGGTTTCTTTCATTCTCTTTTATTCCAGATGAGTAGAGGCCAATAGTTATATCTTAGATGGCCACTTGCAAGCTTTTAAGACCCCAGACACTACTCACCAAACTAGGATGTAGAACATTGTCTTTACAAACTATGTTATGGCAATTGACCGAGCTGTCTGGTGAGACTATGGTCCCAAGCCTTCAAACCCAGTAATCCAATCCTGCAAGGTGTTTGGTTATGTCTAGGAAGTATCTGTAACTGTGCCCCTGTAAAAATGGCATGGTCATGGCATCTGACCTCCTCTAACTTCACAACGGAGAAGGAGAATCAAGATCAACAACCCAAAGCTGATTCCTATGAGGCAGAGGTCAGACATACTTCCTCTCTCTGTCATCTTTATCAATTTTGACACCAACTGTCCCCCCCCATGGTACTCTCTACTTCTCTGCTGGGTTCGATAATTCACTGCAATGGCCACATAGAACTCGCAGACCATACTCACAGTTATGAGGTTTATTAGGGAAGTAACAGGTTACAATTCTTGTTCAGGAACGCTCAGGATACAGTTCTTCCATCGGGACAGCCTCTTCTCAGCCGTGCCCGAAGGCACTCCTCTCTCTGGCCGTTGGCCTCTGCCCTGCTCAGGCAAGTGTTCCAAAGCTCATTTAGCTCTGCCAACAAGCGCCCAGAGGCACCCCACTCTGCCAGCAAGCCTCCTGCCCGAAAGCACTCAACTTTCTCGCTCCGTGGGCTGGGAAGCCCACTGCACTGTCTCCTGCCTGTCTCCTGTGGTTTCCTGCTGGCCTCCTGGTTCTGCTGCAGCTGTTTTTCCGCCGCTGCTTCTTGCCATCTTTAGTGTTACAGCTCTCTCTCTCTCTCAGTCTCCTGGTTCCAGGAGCTTCTCAGCACAGGGATCCCGGGTTCAAAGGATGTGCCCTGCTCCTGCCTCTTCTTCTTTGGTGGTGGTGTGATGCTCCCTTTCCCACCTCTGGGATTGCTCATTTTAAGCCTTGCAGGATGGCAAAACTGACCAATCCCTTCATTAGGGTCCCATAGACCTTATTTGCGTGGTCTTACCCCCACACGGGTGCCATGAACTTTATTTGCATTATTAGGAAGATATCCAATCCCCTTGGTGGGCCAAGATTACCTTATTTGTATAGTTCCACCCAATCATTTGGGTGAGAGTTATAAGACCATGGCGAGAAAGGCCATACAAAAGCGACCCACTGCACCGCAGCCCCCTATGTGGTTTATTATATATATGACTATATATGCAGAGCACATAAACATGTATATATGTATGCCTACAGATAGTCCTGTACATGCACACCCTTATATGTACATTCCTATACACATATAGAGCCCTGGTGGTGCAGTGGTTAAGAGCTTGGCTGCTAACCAAAAGGTCGGCAGTTCGAATCCATCAGCTGCTCCTTGGAAGCCCTGTGGGGCAGTTCTACTCTGTCTTATAGGGTTGCTACGAGTTGGAATCAATTAGATGGCAATGGGCTTGGTTTCTTTATACACATATATACATGTCTACATATGTAACGACACACTTTTTTTTGGTTGTTATTGTAAAATTGTATGTTATAGCATTTACCAAAATCGTCCCTTATTCTTTTTTTTTTATGTATTTTGGAGTCCTGTCATTGGGTGCGTAGATGTTTATTATGGTTATGTCTTCATGATGTATCGTCCCCTTAATCATTATATAGTGTCCTTCTTTGTCTTTTATG
>NW_004444245.1:1182644-1215006 GCF_000243295.1 Trichechus manatus latirostris
TGTTCTAGGGTTTCAGGATTGTTGATTCTCTGTTTGGCTTAGTTTTTCGGATCTTTGTTGTGGAGGGACGGCGTGGTGCTTCTGCCTAGAGCGCCATCTTGCCGGAGTCCTTGTCCCTTATTCTTCTATACTTCTTAGTGTGTTCATTTACCTTGGACAAGTTGTGAAGACTTCACTCATATTGAGTATTGCCTTTCCCATTACCAAGAATAACTAGTGTCTACTATCTAAAAAGCAATTCCCTCTTTCTCCCCCTCCCATCCCTGGTAACCATCAAGAAAGTTGCTTTCCATGGGTATACCTATTCTTTACTTTTTATAAAAGTGAGACCATATAATATTTGTCCTTTTGTGATTGACCTATTTCACTCAGCATAACATCCTCCAGATGTATCCATGTTATGTTTCACGGACTCCTCATTATTCTTTATAGGTGCATAGTATTCCATTTTATGTATGTACCGCAATTTGTTTATCCATTCTTCTGTTGGTGGGCACTTAGGTTGTTTCCATCTTTTTTCTATTGTGAATAATGCTGCAATGAACATAGGTGTGCATATGTCTTTTCTTGTCATTGCTCTTCTATCTCTAGGATATATACCTAGGAGTGGAATTGATGGATCGTATGGTATTTCTATTTCTAGCTTTTTGAGGAAGCACCATACTATTTTCCATAGTGGTTGTGCCATTTTACAATCCCACCAGCAATGTATAAGAGCTCCAATCCTCCCATAGTCTCCCCAGCACTTGTTCTTTTCTGTTTTTTTAAATCATTGCTATTTTTGCAGGGCTGAGGTGGTATCACATTGTAGTTTTGATTTGCATTTCTCTAATGTCAAAAAGAACCCTAGGGGGCAGTTCTACCCCATCCTATAGGGTCGCTATGAGTCGGAATAAACTCAATGGCAATGGGAATGTCAAAAAGAACATTTCAAAATCTATCCTGAAGTACAATACTGTCAGTGATAGGATAACATCCATACACTTACAAGGAAGACCGTTAGTAGGACTATTATTCAAATTTACACACCAACCACTAAGGACAAAGATGAAGAAATTGAAGATTTTTTTTAACCAACTTCTGCAGTCTGAAATTGATCGAACATACAATCAGGGTGCCTTGATAATTACTGGTGATTGGAATTCGAAAGTTGGAAACGAAGAAGAAGGATCGGTAGTTGGAAAATATGGCCTTGGTGATAGAAATGATGCCAGAGATTGTATAATAGAATTTTGTAAGACAAATGACTTCTTCATTGCAAATACCTTTTTCAACAAGGTAAACGGTGACTACACACGTGGACCTCGCCAGATGGAATACAGGAATCAAATCGACTATATCTGTGGAAAGAGACAATGGAAAAGCTCAATATCATCAGTCAGAAGCAGGGCAGGGGCCGACTACAGAACAGACCATCAATAGCTCCTATGCAAGTTCAAGTTGAAGCTGAAGAAAATTAGAACAAGTCCACGAGAGCCAAAGTATGACCTTGAGTATATCCCACCTGAATTTAGAGACCAGCTCAAGAAAAAATTTGACGCATTGAACCCTAATGATCAAAGACCAGACGAGTTGTGGGATGACGTCAAAGACATCATACATGAAGAAAGCAAAAGGTCATTAAAAAGACAGGAAAGAAAGAAAATACTAAAATGGATGTCAGAAAAGACTCTGAAACTTGCTCTTGAATGTAGAGTAGCTAAAGCGAATGGAAGAAATGATGAAGTAAAAGAGCTGAGCAGAAGATTTCAAAGGGTGACTTGAAAAGACGATGTAAAGTATTATAATGACATGTGCAAAGACCTGGAGTTAGAAAACTAAAAGGGAAGAACACACTTGGCAATCTTCAAGCTGAAAGAAGCGAAGAAAAAATTCAAGCCTCGAGTTGCAGTAGTGAAGAATTCTGTGGGTAAAATACTGAACGACGCTGGAAGCATCAAAAGAAGATGGAAGAAATACACAGAGTCACTGTACCAAAAAGAATTGGTTGACATTCAGCCATTTCAGAAGGTAGCATATGATCAAGGATCGATGGTACTGAAAAAAGAAGTCCAAGCTGCACTGAAGACATTGGTGAAAAACAAGGCTCCAGGAATTGACAGAATACTAACTGAGACGTTTCAACAAACAGATACAGTGTTGAAAGTGTCCATTCGTCTATGCCAAGAAATTTGAAAGACCTGGCCAACCGACTGGAAGAGATCCATATTTATGCCTATTCCAAAGAAAGGCGATCCAACCGAATGCAGAAATTGTTGAACTATCGTTAATATCACACGTAAGTAAAATTGTGCTGAAGATCATTCCAAAACGGCTGCAGCAGTACATAGACAGGGAACTGCCAGAAGTTCAAGCCGGATTCAGAAGAGGAAGTGGAATGAGGGATATCATTGTTGATGTCAGATGGCTCTTGGCTGAAAGCTGAGAATACCAGAAAGATGTTTATCTGTGTGTTATTGACTATGCAAAGGCATTCGACTGTGTGGATCATAATAAATTATGGATAACATTGTGAAGAATGGGAATTCCAGAACACTTAATCGTGCTCATGAGGAACCTGTACATAGATCAAGAGGCAGCCATTCAAACAGAAGAAGGGAATACGTCGTGGTTTAAAGTCAGGAAAGGTGTGTGTCAGGGTTGTATCTTTTCCCCATACTTATTCAATCTGTATGCTGAGCAAATAATCTGAGAAGCTGGACTACATGAAAAAAACGGGGCATCAGGATTGGAGGAAGACTCATTAACAACCTGCAAAGAGAACTTGAAGCACTTACTGATGAAGATGAAAGACCACAGGCTTCAGTATGGATTACACCTCAACATCAAGAAAACAAAAGTCCTCACAACTGGACCAATAAGTAACGTTATAATAAACAGAGAAAAGATTGAAGTTGTCAAGGAGTTCATTTTACTTGGATCCACAAAACAACACCCATGGAAGCAGCAGTCAAGAAATCAAATAAAGCATTGCATTGGGCAAATATGCTACCAAAGACCTCTTTTAAAGTGTTCAAAAGCAAAAATGTCACCTTGAGGACTAAGGTGCGCCTGACCCAAGCCGTGGTATTTTCAGTGGCCTAATATGCATGCAAAAGCTGGACAATGAATAAGGAAGACTGAAGAAGAATTGATGCCTTTGAATTATGGTGTTGGCAAAGAATATTGAATATACTATGGACTGCCAAAAGAATGAACAAATCTGTCTTGAAAGAAGTACAAACAGAATGCTCCTTAGAAGACTATGTCTCACATACTTTGGACATGTTCTCAGGAGGGATCAGTCCCTGGAGAAGGACATCATGCTTGGTAAAGTGGAGGGTCAGCGAAAAAGAGGAAGACCCTCAATGAGATGGATTGAAACGGTGGCCGCAACAATGGTCTCAAGCATAACAACCATTGTGAGGATGGTGTAGGACCGAGCAGCGTTTTGTTCTGTTGTACATAGTGTCGCTATGAGTTGGAACCAACTGGACGGCGCCTAACAACAATGACGACTAACGATTGTGAGCATCTTTTCAAATGTTTGTTGCCCCCTGAATGTCCTCTTTGGTGAAGTGTCTGTTCATGTCCTTTGCCCATTTTTTGATTGAATTGCTTGTCTTTTTGTTGTTGAGTTGTTGAAGTTGTTGAAGTTTTCTATATACTAAAAAAATTAGACCCTTATCAGATGTATCATTGCCAAATATTTTTTCCCAGTCTGTAGGTTATCTTTGTACTCTCTTGCTAAAGCATTTTGGTAATCATAAGTATTTAATTTTTAGTAGGTCCCAGTTATCTAACTTACCTTCTGTAGTTTGTGCATGTTCAGCTTAGTTTGATATACTATTTATACTGAAAATTAGATTCCCTAATTTCGACCCTATGTTGTCTTCCAGGAACTTTATAATTTTAACTTTAACATTTAGGTCTTTGATCCATTTTGAGTTAGTTTTAGTGCATGGTGTGAAGTATGGATCCTGATTCACGTTTCTGCATATGGATATCCAGTTTTGCCGGCACCATTTGTTAAAGAGACTGTTTCTCCCCCATTGAATGGACTTTGACCCTTTGTTGAAGATTAGCTGCCCATAGATGGATGGATTTACTTCTGTGTTCTTAATTCTATTCCATTGGTCTGTGTGTCTGTCATTGAACCAGTAGCAGGCTGTTTTGATTACTGTGGCTATATAGTAAGTTTTGAGATCAGGAAGTGAGAGACCTCCTACTTTCTTCTTCTTCTTCAATACTGCTTTAGCTATTTGGGGCCTCCTTCCTTTCTGTATAAAGTTGGAGATTAGTTTTTCCATTTCATGAAAGAACGTTGTTGGGATTTGGATTGGTATTGCATTATATCTACAGATTGCTTTTGGTAGTATTGACATTTTCACAATGTTAAGTCTTCCAATCCATGAGCATGGAATGTTTTTTTATTTATGTAGATCTATTTTAGTTAATTGCTGTAGTGTTTTATAGTTTTCCTTGCATAACTCTTTTATGTCCCTGGTTAGGTTTTTTCCTAGGCATTTTATCCTTTTGGGGGCTATTGTAAATGGTATTAATTTCTTGATTTCCTTTTTAGAGTCCTCCTTGTTAGTGTAGAGGAACCCAAATGATTTTTGTGTCTTCATCTTGTAGCCTGCCACTTTGCTGTGTCCTTCTATTAGTTCCAGTAACTTTCTTGTGGAGTCTCTGGGATTTTCTGTGTATAGGATCTTAACGTGGAATATTCTTTTTGTACAAAATGTAGTATATAGTAAACATTTTAGTACCTCGCATCCACTTCAAATTTTATGATCCAGTTCATCTCATTCTGTTAAAAAGGCATAAACCACTTTTGTGTTCAATGGCTAATATTATAGTCACGTTTAAAAAGAAATTACATCATGGATAGCTAAGATGCACAGGCACATGCATGTATACATCTATATATATAACTCAGATATCCTGTTCAAATGCATGAATAAGCAGAGGAGGGGGCACCACAGATGATCAGTGTTTAGGGCCCTCATATGTCTTAATCTGGCCCTGGGCACTCCCTCCTTGGGAAAGGGGAAGGGGATAGCAGAGGCTGGCCTAATATGGCCAGGCGGTGGGCCCAACCCTACCCACCAGGCCCGGGGCCTGGCCTGGCTTTGCGCCCTTGGTCTTCTCTGGGCCTTGCTGGGACACCCCTGGCCTGGACCACCCTCCCCACCCTACCGCCAGCCGCCTGTGGCAGTTTAAAGGCAACAGCCGGGCAGGAAAAGGATAAGCCTTCGGGCAGATTCTCTGAGCTGCCCAGCTGGTCCTCGAGGCACTGCCTGCCTGGCCCATCGATGGCCCTTCTGATGGGGCCCGCCCCCTTCTCACCTGGCCTCACTCCCCCCAGCTGACACCAGACCCATATTTTCTCTGATTATGGGCCTTCAGATCCCAGAGAGGATTCCAATGATGAGCTCCCAGAAAGCTGGTCCAGTCACAGCCCGGCCCCGGGAGAGCTCCTCTCTGTCCCCATTGTGGGCCACACCCCTGCAACAGACAGGAGGCTGAGACATGGGTGAGGGCTCCCGGGTGGGGCCGAGGGGTGCAGGGTGCCCGCCCAGGGCGGAGGAGGCAGCGCCCTAACCACTTCCCCTGTGGTGAGCGGGGCGGCCGCCTGTGGCCTAGCGACCCGTTAGGTGGTGAGGGGGGTGGGCAGGCGGGTGCTGCTGAGCTGGGCACTGCTGAGGCAGCGGGGTGGGGAGAGCCCCACCCACGGCCTCTGCTGGCCACCCGAGCAGAGCAGAGACCCCCCCCCCCATCCTGGGCCCCGAGCTCACTGGGCCCTCCCTTCCTCCAGCTGGGGCAAGGGAGGCCTCCAGAATACCTCATGCCCGTCAGTCACCCCAGCAGGCCCCGATTGGGCCCCAGTGAGTAAGGCCCAGGCCGCCCACCCACTAGTTCCTCCACTCTCAAGGCCCCTCCCCTGCCCCAGCCTGCAGCTCTGTGGGGGGCCCCACACCCCTGCACCCAAGGGGTCCTTGCCCAACATCTCTGCTTCCCCTGCCCCGAGCCCCACCTCCCACCCCGGGGCAGCAGTGGTGTTTCCCAACCACCCGCCCAGCCTTCCCCTCCCCAGGCACGGTCCCCATCCCTCCCATCGGCATGCGGTCAGGTGCCTGGCTTCTGGGCTCTGCTCCCACCCAGTCC
Source organism: Trichechus manatus latirostris (assembly GCF_000243295.1). Lineage (NCBI taxonomy): Eukaryota > Metazoa > Chordata > Mammalia > Sirenia > Trichechidae > Trichechus > Trichechus manatus. The sequence continues at coordinate 1,188,795 of NW_004444245.1, forward strand.
CACAGGCCCCTGGGGATGGGTGACGACCCTGGGTGGGCAGCTGTGTAGTGTACATCGAGTCACCCTCCGGAGCAGCTGGCCTCTCTGGACCCCGTGGAGGCCCTCCTTGGCCCTGTCTGCGGGCCTGGCCTGGCCTTCCTCTGGCCCCCACCCGCGGCCCCCTGACTGCACTGTACTGTCATCATCATGAGGGGTGTCTCCTCATTTGCCTCTTAACTCCAACCCTCCCCACCCCGCACATCCCCAGGCTCTGGGCAGACAGGGCTCAGTCCACGCACCATCACCCAGGCTGGGGGGGGGTCCTCCCTCCTCCCTCCTCCCTGTGCCCCGAGAGCCCCCTGGGCTGCCAGCCCCCGACCCACGTGCCCTGGGCTGCCATTCCTGTCCCTCACAGACAGTAAAGCCATCGTGGATGGGAACCTCAAGCTGATCCTGGGCCTCATCTGGACCCTGATCCTGCACTATTCCATCTCCATGCCCATGTGGGATGAGGAGGAAGACGAGGAGGCCAAGAAGCAGACGCCCAAGCAGAGGCTCCTGGGCTGGATCCAGAACAAGCTGCCACAGCTGCCCATCACCAACTTCAGTCGAGACTGGCAGAGCGGCCGCGCCCTGGGCGCCCTGGTTGATAGCTGTGCCCCGGGTGAGACGGGGCAGGGCCTGCTGCAGTGCCCACTCTGGGCAGGGCGGGGAGACGGCTCTGTGGGATCCTGAGGCCCTCGGGCTCACGGCTCTCCCCTCCCTGCAGGCCTGTGTCCTGACTGGGACTCCTGGGACGCCAGCAAGCCCGTGAACAATGCACGGGAGGCCATGCAGCAGGCCGACGACTGGCTGGGCATTCCTTAGGGCACAGACTTAGTTTAAAATGGCTCCAGTACCTTTTTACCTCAATAGTGCCCTTCTAAGCAACGATCCAATCACAAAAGTTTCATGGAATCAATGGCATTTGAGCCGAGTCTTTAGGGAAGAGTCAAGCTTGGATATGTGACAAAGATGGAGAGGCCTTTTATTTTCAATTGTTTTATTATGGAAATTACACATATGCACAAAGTAGAGAGAACAGTATACTCTTCACCCAGCTCCAACAGTTGTCAACAGTTGGGCGCCAGCACTTCTTGAAGTAGTGAAAGAAGAGGCGCCCACCTGAGTGTGCTCAAATAAAGGGGTGCTCACTGCAAGGCTATATGGACCTGGAGGGGGTGTTGTTGGGCACCAAGCAGCTACTATTTTTATCGCTGTCTCTCTTGCTCTCACTCCCGTTTTTTCTGTCTCTCTGTAGTCATGTGGAATTCATTCATCTAATTTAGCTACCACCTCACCTTCTCTGCCTTCTGCCCAAATGACTGACCTGGAATCTCCATCTGACTTCCCTGCAAGGATTCTTGCAGGGAATCTCATGAAGTGCCATTTGATGGCGTTCCCCATGCCAACTCTTCCTCTTCAGGCTGCAACATTGCCTGGCTCTGAGGGCACAGGAAGGAAGTACAGCCTGAGGGGGAGAGGGCAATGTGCTGCCCTAAACTCTAGCTCATCCTCACTGCCATTGGTTTGCACCGTGCCATGTGTCACTTTCCACGGGTTGCTGCAGGCAATCCTCACCACAGTCCCAGGGAGTGTGTAATAGGATTGCCCTGTCTTTGAGCATAGCACTGGGCTGTCACAAGGAATTCCTTTGTCTGTCCTCCTCCACCCTACTGGTCTGTGAGCTCCCAGACAAACCTTGTAGTGAATTCTTCTCTGTAGTCTCCATTTTCACTCAGAGACTTGTCCTGACCTTGGCATTGACCAAAGAGCAGGCAGGGCTAGGTGTTAGGTAGACATGATAGACATGATTCTGCCCTCTTGGATGCAACACTCTTATCAAGGAGTGCTCCCTCTGGTGGTCTCTTTGAGGCAGAAGGCTGGGTTTTCGCCTAGGCATGATGAGGGAGGTGGTAAGGGCCACAAAGTGAGAAGAGCAGGCAAGGTTGAGAATAACTGCTTAGTGTTTTTCTTCATGCCTCAGGAAAATTTTTTTTTTTGCTTAAATAATAAGAAAATGTATTGTTGACCGAACACAAGTCCAGACAGAGGTGGTCATGGGGTTGGTTTAGTTGCCCAAGGAAGAGTCCATCAAGGACCGAGGCCTCCTCCTTTTTGACTCTTTTAACACTCACATACCTAGAAATTGGTTGGGTGGTGGGGATGGATCATCCCTTCCTATGAGCGAATAGGTGTAACACATTGTATTAAAATGAGTTGTTTTTGTGCTTTATCATCCAAGCTAATTTGTGAGGTCCCGGAGGGCAGGGACCATGTCTTACACTTTTCTGTATCCCCAGTGCCAAGTCCAGGGCTTGGTACACAGAAGGTACTTATGCATTCATTCAAGAAATACTTACTGGTAAGCGCTATGATGGAGGGAAACACAGGGAGCCATGGCACTTGGCCCAGCCAGTGGGGCGGGAGTGTGGTCAGCAAATGCCTTCTTGTGATCATTACACCTGAACTAAGTCCTCAGATCAGAGAAGTCTCAACCTGGCAGGATATCGAAAACTTTCATTCCATTAGCAAGTGAGGTCTGAAGATATTCCTAAGCCAAAGCTCATGGGGGTTCACAGTTCAGTCAGTTAACATTTATTGGCACCTATTATGTGCCAGGTGCTGGGGTGACAGAGATGAATCACAGTCACCTCTAGGCCAGTTAGGGAGATAGAAGAGGGGTAGCAGAGGGGCTGTCTGCACAGGCTTCTGGAACAAATAGCCCTTTAACTGAGATTCAGAGATGAGGAGGACTCAGCTGGCCTGGAAGCTGGAAACGGGGGAGGTCCCGAAATGCCTTAGTGAGGATGATGAGCTGAATGAGGGCCCCAATGCTGCTGCTGCTTCAGTTTGTGCTGTTGCATCTTAACTGAACTCTAGGCCATTTTCTGGTGTGGGGGAATTCAGTTTCTGGGATGGCTCTGCCTATCACCCCTTTACTTTATCTAGTCTGGACTTGGGGAGCTTCCTGTATTTCCATCCCTGTTGGTTCCTTGGCCAGAGAGGTGGCTGACATAATGTTTTGTTTGGGTCATCTCGTGACCTGCTTCCTGTCAGTGTCCATGACTCTGACACTGATCCAGATAATGGATGGCATTGTCCGTGAGGGGACAGAAAACATCCACAAATGCCCCAGAACTGCTCTGTCTCTGAAAGCTTTAGCATTCGTTCCATCTCTCTGACCGCGGAAAAGGGGGCAGTTGAGTTCCAGGTGCACTCATAACCATGATGCAGCCCTCACAGGAAGGAGCAGGGCAACGAGGTGAGGGGTGAGATGACCCACTGGCTTCTTGAAAGGAGGCCAGGTTAGTTGTGGTGGGCCACACCTTCCCCTTCAACTTGCGTTGGGCTGCCGCTTCATCCGATTGTGGCTCTCCAAGAGTCTCCTGAGGGCTCCCTTGACTTCCTTGTTCCTCAGACTGTAGATCATAGGGTAGAGCATGGGGGTTATATTGGTGTAGATTAAGGACACAATTTTGTCCTGTTCTGGGGTGTAGCATGACTTAGGGCGAATGTAGATGAATATCGCACAGCCATAGTGCATAAGAGAGACCAGTAAGTGCCCAGCACAGGTGGAGAAGGCTTTGCTTCTGCCCTCAGCTGAGTGGATTCTGAGGATGGCAGCAATAATAAATCCATAAGAGAGCAGGATCAGCAGGAAGGGAATCAACAAGATGAGCATGCAAACAAGGAAGACTGCAATCTCTTTGGCTTGGGTGTCGGAGCAGGCCAGGAATAGCACAGCAGGGATGTCACAAAAGAAATGATTGATTTCATGGGACTGGCAAAAGGGCAGGCGGAATATCAGTGTGGTAAGGGTGAGTGAAAGTGCAAAGCCACTGACACACGCCAGCACCAACATCTGCAAACAGAGGGTTCTGGTGATGATGAGTGTGTAGCGCAGGGGGTTGCAGATGGCCACAAATCGGTCGTAGGCCATCGCAGCTAGGAGAAAGCACTCTGCCCCACCCAGGGCAATGAAGAGGAGCATTTGCAGGGCACAGCCCAGGAAGGGCATTCGTTGGTTCCTGGACAGGAAATCAGCTAGCATGTTGGGGACAATAACCAATATGTAGCAAATTTCAATGGTGGACAGGTTGCGAAGGAAAAAATACATAGGAGTCTGGAGGCTGGAGTCAATGAGGATGATGAGCACAATAGTTGTGTGCCCTGCTAGGGTGACAAGATGCATGATTAGAAAGATTCCAAAGAAGAGAATCTGTAGTTCTGGCAGGTTCCCAAAGCCCAAGATAATAAACTCAGAGCTTAAGGTGTGGTTCTTTGGCAGTGAGTCCATCCTGTATCCTCCTTTGTAGAACTCCTTGGCTGGAAAGGACAGTCTTCTAGCAATTCTTCAAATCGTGGGAGACCCTGTGGCACTTCCCATTGATTGGATTGTCGCTGGCTTCCCAGGACCACCAACTCCCTTTTCTGTACTTAGCTCTCATTTTCATTCTATGAGCTTTTTGGATGCTGCCCTCCAGTCACTGAGAATGAAGAGTGATGTCACCTTTGCTCACTGTGATGTCACTTTGGCTCACCTGTTGAATTACTAAAAATATGACCCAAGATGAGTAAAGTCTAAATATGGAGTTGTTTTTCATAAACTCTAAAGAAAATCTTTCTGTCAGAGCTGTTCTGCATTTTGAAGAGCACCTTGGGGTGGGATGGGAGGCTGAGCTTGATGTTACTAAATAGAGCTAAGCCTAGGCTGGGCCTGCATGGTCATTGGCGCTGTAAGAAATTCCTGTAGGGTGTATGGTTTGGTGAGGTGATCTTAAAGACGCTTTTCACTTTGTGTGTTGACTATATTGTCTTTCCCTTACTACCACCTCTAATTCCCCAGGATTCCTGCAGCCCACGGCCTGTGAACAGGATGCTCAGAGAAGAAGGAAGCCTAATCAGCAGTAGTTGCTTCTTCCCCTGTTTCAGTGCCCCTTAATCGTAGGGAAACCCCAGTTTATGTGTCATCTCCTTCCGGACGCCTCTCCTGACTCCCTAGGCTGGATAGTCCCCACCTGATAGTCCCACAGCACCCTGGGCTTCCCTAATCATATTATTGACTGCTGAGTCCTGTAATTCTTTGATTATTTATCTGTCTACCCCAACAGCCTATGAGCTCCATGATGACAACAATGGTGTCTTATTCAGCCTCTAGAGCATAGTAGGAGACACATATTAAGATTATCAATAAATGCTTGTTGAACCAATGCCTGTTGCTCATTTCTGCACCCTCCCCTATTTAGTACAGGGTTTGGCATAGAGTAAGTGCCTAGCAAATACGCTTGAATAAATGCTTGAGTGAGATTACAGAATCTTTGACATTTTGGTGGTAGTTGAAGGCATACTTGTCCAAAGAGGGTGTAGAGTGAGGGGAGCAGAAGGCACAGGGGCAGGGCAGGTCACAGGGTAGGAGAAAGTTGATGTGGGAATGAGAACTCTCTGGACAGTGGGGGGGTTTAGTGCCTGGAGGGACAATGGCTTTGGTTGGTCAGTGTCCAGAGTGTGGGAGTGAGAGAATAACATCAGGCAGCTTCTGGGACTTTGGGGGAGATGTTTGCTTCCTCTTTCCCTTGGCTGGACTGGGACTGGAGGGAGAGGAAGGCCTTGGCGACAGGACCTAAGTTATAAGTAGGAAGGCTTCTGTTTAGCCTCTGATTTCTTCCTGTGCATCCTACATCATGGCGATGGAGAGGAGAAGACAGTTTCTAAGGATTCTAGAGATTTAACAAATTAAGAACAAACAGGATTTAAGGGAAGTGTAGTTGCCACCAACAGATGAGAGTTCATTCATTTCTACAGGGGTTTACTAAAACCTGAAAACCAATTTTGGTGCTAGCTTTGCTTGCCCTAGATGGTGGCTGTAATTCCAGTTTTTCCAATCCCTAACGTGTGACACTGAGTTTTATTTTGGTTTTTATTTACCTAACAGATACCTGGAATCTTTGAGCTGGACATGTCCCAAGAGGGCACTGTGCCCACTCCTCACTTCATCCCTGGATGACCGACCCCTGCTCTTGCCCCCACCACTAGCCCTGCTCCAGAAATCACAGTAAACCTTCTGCCTGAAGTCTTCTGTCCTGACAGAGCACAAAACCCAGGCAGGGCTTCCCTCTGCCATGTCCCTCATGCCTGTGGTCACAGTAGACCAGGATGGCAGGGCAGACCAGCCTCCCTCCTGACAAAGACCCTCTGCAGCTTGGGCTCAACCGCTGCCACCACCCAGCCCATCATCCCACCTTCCAGGCTTTCAGCCTTCCCAGGAGCCCGTCTGTCCTTTGATAACTCTAGGAGTGAGAATGTGCTTTCTGCTTTTAAGGTTGTCTTCCCTGGACTTGTACCCTTGGCTTTAACCACACCAAATCACTTCCCTTTTTTTCCTATGACAGAAATATAGGGATTGCTTTGTTTTATTTGGGCCCTAAACCTTGAAAATACTGAAAAATACATGTATTAAAGTCACATATGATCCAAACATTTAAAAAGTAAGAAGCGAAAGTCCTGTCTTTGCTCCTTCAGTCTTCCTCCACTCTCCCAGAGATAACCATTCTCAGCAGTGAGGTTCATTTCCTTCCCTGCTTTGTCCTGTGCATATAAACACACGTGCACCCGCACACACACAAACATACACACACATTTATACACCCATACACAGATACACACATACACACGCTCATGCACACACACAAACATACACACATATTTATACACCCATACACAGATACACAGGTACACACGCTCATGCACACACACACGCATACACACATATTTATACACCCATACACAGATACACACGTACACACGCTCATGCACACACACAAACATACACACATATTTATACACCCATACATAGATACACACGTACACACGCTCATGCACACACAAACATACACACATACTTATGCATGCACATATATAAACACACACATGCACATACACACATGCACACACACATGCACACATCCTTACACACTCACACACATATACACGCATGCATACAAACATGCCACCCACACAATACACAGGGACATACTTACAGTTCACACGTATACATACCCACATGTAGACACAGAAAATCGTAGTCCATACTCACACACACGTATACTTACAACTCACATGCATACATACCCACATGTACACACAGAAAATCATATGCCATACTCACACACACGTATACATACACATTCACACTTACACATATACATACACACACATATACACACATGCACGCATATACATGCATGCACACATATGAACACATACCCACACACATACACACACCCACACAAGTATATGCATACACACTCACCACACTCACACACGTGTACACACACACTTACACATTAAAAGAATTTAAATGCAATCATAGTATACAGACTTACTGCCCTGATTGTTTTCACTTAATAATATGTCTGGGAGAGCTTGTCAGTCAGCACATACTGGCTTACTTCATTCTTTTTAACTGCTGCATTCCACAGTAGAGCTGCATTAGAATTTAATTATAATTAAATAAAAATAAATACATAATAATAAAATATATAAAAATTATAATTTAATCTGTCCTTTATTACTTAGGCATTGAAGTGGTTTCTAGTTTTTTCTTCTTCCAACCCATGGTACAAACAACATTCTTGTGTCTTCATCTGCTCTTTTCTCAAGTCCCTTGAACACACCTGGAGAAGAGACCTGGGGTTACCTGGGAGGGCCAGAGCAATGGATAAAGTGGGTTGCCGGGGCAAAGACCCCGTTTTCACTTCTTCTGTTACCTGGTCTGCTGTTAGTGAGAAGCAGGAGAAGGATGAGCATCCCATCTTCAGGGGAGCAGTGGTGGGCTGAGTGGCCTGCACTTGGTAGCACAGTTTCCCAGAGCGCAGATGGTGGCTTTCCAGCTTCTCTGGACCACAGGGAGCAGCCCTCGGAAGTATTGTCTGATGGCTGTTTGGAAGGGAGTGTCCTTAGGGGAGCTGCCACGCTCTGTGACTTGCATTAAATAGCAGTGAAGGCAGGACTCCAAAGGTCCCAAGGAAGGACGTCATACCTTCACCAAGGAGAGTATCTTACCAAGGTCACAGAATAGCTGAGCCCAAACTAAAACCCAACTATTTATGCTTTATTCATAAGACGTGGGTAACAACATAGGTCCTGACCATGCTCTTTAAGTAAGAGGGGCCGACACTGCAGGTCCACGTTGTGTAATCACCAAAGCGGTAATGCGCCTCGCTCGGGTTGATCCTAGAGGCGGAAAAATGTATAGGTTTGGCTGGGTGCTATCAAGTGACCAGGCTTTGTAAGAGAGGTATGTAAAGTGGGCAGTGGAGCCTGAGACTGGCAGCCTTTTAAGGCCCTGCCCACTGCTGAGGTTCTGTGATTCTTTGTAACGATGAGGAGGGTGCACAGTCTGGATTCTCAGACCCTCCACTTCTTATTTGCAAAATCAGAGTCATAATAGTGAAACCTTGAGAATGCTACTCAGCTAACCTAACTTTCCATCTAATAGTCACGTCTCCCAGGCAATCGTATCCACACCCTGCACTTCACCTTCAGGCTGAAGACTCCTGATCTATGTGTAGCCCAACTGTCTAACCTGCCCCTCAGTCTGCATCTGTGTAAAGCAGGTCCGCAGTCTCTTCCTCCTGGCCCCGTGTGCCCCAGTTACTTCTATGGCCCCCTGAAGATGCTTCCTCTGCTTTCATAAAGCAGCCTTCAGCTGCAACCACTGTGCCGCTGACCTGGCTCTTCCTCCAGCTCACTTCCACCACTACCTTTCTTAGGAATGCCAGTACCCAGGCCAAAGCCATTTCCGTGCCTCAGAAGCATCTAGTCCTTGGAGTGCCAGCACAGCGCTGGTTCTAGGCATCCCCAACTTCTTGCCACATCCTGAAACAAGACCCCCAAATAACTCTGTTTGAGCTTAATATCACATAAAATCCCCTTTGAATTGTTCCAGTAGCTTCTGCCTCTGACCCCTCTCCAACAGGGGCTCTAAAGAGTCCAAGGTGGGCACATAGCACTTTTCCAGCCCCTTCACCTTCCTCTTCCTCTTCCTCTTCTTTAGCCCTCCTCTCCTCTTGGCCACATTTTATAAAATCAAAACTCCTCTCTGTTTTAATGGAGATAAAGGCCATGGAAATCTTATTGTTCTAGGCACCCATGGAACAGACTTTGGGAAAACCTCCAAGACGTGATCTTGCCGGACACGTGTTGTAAAGTGAAAGAGACGGACCTAGGAAATACATGGGAATGTAACAAAGTCCTAATGCCTGTAACAAAGTTCTTGGGAGAAGCCAGGGAGCCAGAGGGAGAGACAAGGCCTGGAGGTAGAGGTCAAAGCCTCAGCAATTCTTTAGCAAAAGCAGTGGACATGCCACTGTGGCCCAGGGCTGAGCGTGCCTGTTCATGGAGACTGTGGTGAATACTGCACACTCTCGGTTTGGTCCCAGGGTTATCTAGACATGGGGCCCAAAGGGAGGAATGGATATTAAGAGGTTTTAAATATAAATGTGACACTTTGAAATAAAGACACCTCCAATGAAACTTAAGTAACGGGACTGACATCATTGCAAATTCCTAAAGCAGTGATAGCTTAGGTACACATCTCTCAAAATTAACCAGATGTCTGCATCTTCCTCCAGTTAGATACCACGGATTCTGAGAAGATTGTGGCTGAGTTCTGGGAACATAATTCTGCCTGGGACTGGACATTGGCTTCTCTTCTAAATATGATAGGTAAAGGGCAAGGGATGGGTATTCTTTTTTTTAAATTTTACTTATTTTGTTCTTGTTGTTGAGAATATATACAACAAAACGTACACCAGTTTGATAGCTTCTACATGTACAATTCAGTGACATTGATTACATTCTTCGAGTTGTGCAACCATTCTCACCTTCCTTTTCTGAGTTGTTCCCCCCCATTAACATAAACTCACTGCCTCCTAAGTTTCCTATCTAATCTTTCGTATTGCTATTATCAATTTGATCCCATACAGATAGATCTTGAAAGAGCACAATGCTCAAGGTAGACATTCTTTACTAGTTAAGCTAAACTATTTGGTTTTAAGAAGACTTCAGGTGATATTTTTGGTTTAAGGTTTAAAGATTATCTCAGGGCAATAGTTTTCGGTGGTTCATCCAACCTCCATGGCTCCAGAAAGTCTAGAGTCTATGAGAATTTGAAATTCTGTCCTGCCTTTCCCCTCTTTTGGTAAGGATTCTTTCATAGAATCTTTGATCAAAATGTTCATTAATGGTAGCCCGGTAAGGGGTTGGGTATTCTTGTGCATCTTATCAACTCATTGGATTCTTTAAAGGTGAAGTCATGGGTGAATTAGCATTGAAGTACATAATTGCCAACACCTTGAATGAACAACACCCACTCCTGTGTGTGGTGGCTCAGATGGCAGAATTCGGCTCCACCAGCCGTTAAGAATCTCTGGCTGAGTTGGAGCAGAGGACAAGTTGGAAAGAGAGTTTTGGGACTTTAGTTCCTTTGAACTTTAGCTCAGAATATCAAAAAACTTCTATTTGGGGCTTTTCTTTTTATTTGTTTATTTATTTTTATTATGCTTTAGGTAAAAGTTTGCAGCTCAAGTTAGTTTCTCATATAAACATTTATACACACATTGTTATGTGACTGTAGTTGCTACCCCTATAACGTGAGAGCATATTCCTCCTTTCCACCTTGATTTCCCGTGTCCGTTCAATCAGCTCCTATACATTTCTGCCTTCTCATCCTGCCTCCGGACAGGAGCTGCCCATTTAGTCTTGTGTATCTGCTTGAACTGAGAAGCACACTATCCACGAGTATGATTGTATGTCTTGTAGACCAGTCTATTCTTTGTCTGAAGAGTTGGCTTCGGGAATGGTTTTAGTTCTTGGTTGACAGAGAGTCTGGGGGCCATGCTTTCTGCAGTTCCTCTAGTCTCGGTCAGACCGTTAAGTCTGGTCTTTTTACTAGAATTTGAGTTCTGCATCCCACTTTTCTCCTGCTCCATGAAGGGCTCTCTGTTGTGTTCCCATCAGGGCGGTCATTGGTGGTAGCCGAGCGGTCACCATCTAGTTCTTCTGGTTGCAGGATGATGCAGTCTTTGGTTTATGTGGCCCTTTCTGTCTCTCAGACTAATATTTTCCTTGTGTTTTTGGTGTTCTTCATTCTCCTTTATTCCAGGTAGTTTGGGACCAATTGATGCATCTTAGATGGCTGCTCGCTAGTTAAGAAAAAGGTTTTGATGGAAGCCATCTGAGCTGCCTGTTGGCAGTGAGCAAAGTGGTGAAGAGAAGTCGTGTTCTGGCTCTCAGCATGCCACCCTCATCTTACCATCATGGTGTGCAAGGCTCCTCTTGACCCCAATATTGCTGCTTCCCATGGGCTGGGTGGAAAGCGAAAGAGAAAGAGAACAACTATTGGGGATGTGAGCCTACTTTGCAGACCCCAAGCTTCCCTCACGTGGGCTGTTCCAAGTCTAGACTGAGGGGTGTGGTGGTGGCAGAAATTAGCAAGCTCACTGGGCTTTCATCACAGGCATCCTCCAACTGAGTCTGTACCAGTACAAAGGCTGTGTTTTGGATCTACATCTGCTGACGCTTTTGTCTTATTTGTCAGTTGGTTCAGAACTCAGGCAAGGAAGTAGTATGCTATCTCTTGGCCCCTCCCTGCCCTCTCCAAATTCTCAATTTATTAAGTGCTAATATTCCTATTTAAATGTCTTAGAAATTGTGGTGCTGAATATGCAGGAATGCAGTCCTGATCAAGAGAACTCAGATTTCCTGTGGGCCAACACTTCTGGTCTCTACTTCTTTGATGCTTGCCAGGGAGGGTGAGAAAGCCACAGGGCCAGCTGTGCAGACTGGCCCATGCCTCCTCCACCTCCGGAACACTAAAGCTCATGCTCTAAGGAATTATCTAAATGTATTCTCTTAAAACATGATGAAGCAATCTGATTGATCATTTCTTCTCACTTGAGCTTACTAATTAGTCTCCTCATGTTTTAAAAAGATTAGATACAAATTTATATGTTCTCCTTATTTTCTTGTCTTGCATTTGGGGCAATTACAAAGAATTTCATAGTTGGAATTGTCTGAAGGTAGGTAAGGATTGGAGTTCTAGGTCTGGTAGACATCCCCTTGCACCCTCCCACACAGATGTTAAGACTACACAGATCTTGGTGCTGAGGTGGTTGTTCTCACCCATTCCATATTTTGGAGTTCACGGAGATCCCTTGTCACTAGTTTTGTTGTGGATGTTGTCCTGGGTTTTTGTTTTTGCTATTTTATATGCTCTTTTGTTTGGGGGTGGAGGACTGTGAAGAATCAAAACAATGTTACTGCCACTACTGTCACCTTCCCGAATCTAGAAATTGTATTACTTCTGTATCAGAATAATTAACAAAGATGTTTTAATATTAATAAAATAAAACACAAAAGCAATTAAAATCTTTGGGTAAAATAGTGATTTGAGGGCATGGATCTAAGTCTTCTCTCTAGATTTCTCTTGAACAACAAATAAAATATAAATTATAGGGCAGAGCAGGTTAAGCAGTGGGCCTTCCACAGTGGGCCTTCCCTAGAAACTGAGAATTGCTGCTAGCTATCTTTTAGAGTAGTGCTTCTTAACTCTTTGGAGAAAAAGTTTTTCGTTTCTTTTTTTTTTTTTTTTGTATTTCTAGTAATCTGTCATGGACTGATACTTTTGTAAAATACAATAAAAATTAGTTAGGATAATTAATTGAAAAACAGACCTACCAAATACAAGCCCATATTTTTTTATAATTAGATTCAACACACGTGAAATCACTCTGTCTGCTTATCCACTCAATTTCTGCACATCTCATGGGCCAGTAACAGTTCGTGGACCACCATCAGACTGCAGACCGTATCAGTTTCCTGGGGCTGTTGTAACAAAGGACCAACAACTGGGTGGTGTAAAACAACAGGAATTAATTATCGTAAAGTTCTGGAGGTGAGAAGTCTGAAATGCGATGTCATCAGGGTTGGTTCCTTCTGGATGCTCTGAGGGAAAATCTGTTTCATGCCTCTCTCTTAGCTTCTGATAGTTGCTGGCAATCCTTGCCACTCCGTGGTTTGTAGATGTATCACTCCAGTCTCTGCCTCTGTCTTCACATGACCTCCTCCTCTGTGTATCTCTCCTCTGTGTCTTTTATAAGGACACTTGACATTGGATTTAGGGCCCATCCAGTTAATCCAGGATGACCTCCTCATCTTGAGATCTTTCACTTAATTACATCTACAAGAACTTTTTTACAAATAAGGTCACTGTGATGGTTAATTTTATGTGTCAACTTGGTTAGGCTATGGTGATCAGTTGTTTGGCCAAACACTAGCCTAGATGTTGCTGTGAAGGCACTTTATACATGTGATCAAATTTTACAATCAGTTGGCTTTAAGTAAAGAAAATTACCCTCGATAATGTGTCTGTCAGTTTGTTGTACTGTGGTGGCTTGCATGTTGCTGTGATACTGGAAGTTTTGCCACCAGCATTTCAAATACCAGCAGGGTCACCCATGGTGGACAGGTTTCAGTGGCGCTTCCAAACTAAGACTAGGAAGAAGGACTTGGCGGTCTACTTCTGAAAAAATTGGTCAGCGAAAATCTTATGAATAGCAGCGGAACACTGTCTGACATAGTGCTGGAAGATGGGCCCCTCAGGTTGGAAGGCCCTCAAAAGACAACTGGGGAAGAGCTGCCTCCTCAAAGTGAAGTCGACCTAAATGATGCGGATGGAGTCAAGCTTTCAGAATCTTCATTTGCTAATGTGGCACAACTCAAAATGAGAAGAAACGGCTGCAAACATCCCTCAATAGTCGAAATGTTGAATGTGCAAAGTATGAATCTAGGAAAATTGGAAGTCATCAAAAATGAAATGGAACACTTCAAGATTGATATCCTAGGCATTAGTAAGTTGAAATGGGCTGGCATTGGCTATTTTGAATCAGACAATCATATGATTGTCCACTATGCCGGGAATGACAAATTGAAGAGGAATGGCATCACATTCATCATCAAAAAGAATGTTTCAAGATCTATCCTGAAGTACAATGCTGTCCGTGATAGAATAATATCCATATGCCTACAAGGAAGACCAGTTAATACGACTATTATTCAAATTTACTCACCAACCACTAGGGCCAAAGATGAAGAAATTGAAGATTTTTTACCAACTTCTGCAGTCTGAAATTGATCAAACATGCAATCGAGATGCATTGATGATTACTGGTGATTGGAAAGAGAAAGGTTGGAAACAAAGAAGAAAGATTGGTATTTGGAAAATATGGCCTTGGTGATAGAAACGACACAGGAGATTACATGATGGAATTTTGCAAGACAAACAACTTCTTCACTGCAAATGCTTTTTTTCAGAACATAAACAGCGACTGTATACATGGACGTTGCCAGATAGAATACACAGGGATCAAATCGACTACATCTGTAGAAAGAGACAATGGAAAAGCTCAATATCATCAGTCAGAAGAAGGCCAGGGGCGGACTGCAGAACAGACCATCAATTGCTCATATGCAAGTTCAAGTTGAAGCTGAAGAAAATTAAAACAACTCCCCTAGAGCCAAAATATGACCTTGAGTATATGCATCTGAATTTAGAGACCGTCTCAAGAATAGATTTGATGCACTGAACACTAATGACTGAAGACCAGGTGAGTTGTAGGAAGACATCAAGGACACCACAGATGAAGAAAGCAAAAGTTCATTGGAAAGACAGGAAAGAAAGAAAAGATCAAAATGGATGTCAGAAGAGACTCTGAAACTTGCTCTTGAATGTAGAGTAGCTAAAGTGAATGGAAGAAATGATGAAGTATTAATATAAAGAATTATATTAATCTGTTTCTTAATATTGATCCACCCTTACATTCCTGGAATAAATCACATGTAGTCTTGGGTTATGATTCTTTGGAATAAAAATTTATTTTATGTATTATTTTTGCATTAACATTCACAAGTGATATTAGCTCATAGTTTTCTTTGTGCTATCTTAGGCAGGTTTTGGCATTAGTGTCTCTGTCTGTGTAAAAGGAATTGGAAAGATTTTCTTTCTTTATGCTCTGAGGCACTTTAAATAGCATTGAAATTACCTTTTCCTTGAATGTTAGAAATCATTGCTCTGAAAAACCAGCTGGCCCCACTTCTTTTTTTGTTACATAGCTGTTTGAAGACTTTCTTAAGCTCTTCCATGTTATTGGTTAGTGGTTTGCATTCTTCTTTTGAGGGGATGTCTTTGAGAAACTTGATTCTTCAGCCTCTTAATGATTCTCTGAGCCACCCCAAATCCTCATAGCAATTTCTTGTGGCTCAATCAGCCATAACTGGCTTCTGTTGCTTGAAACTAAGAACCCTGACTCACACATCTTTAAATGAAATACTTAAAACTTAATATCTTTATTTATCAACTATAGATATAAACAATCACTCTCCCACCATCTAAGTGGTTTTCATTCTATGCAGGCGAATGGTTAGTTGTTTTCTGCTTCAAGTATTTGTATTTGGTCTTCTATTAGTCTATGAGCTCTTGCTGAGTTGTGCCTCCCTCATAGCAGAGAGCGCAGACTCTGATACAGAGTAGGTGCACAGTAAATGATGGCAGCCAGTCTAATAATTTTTGTATCTGGACAAGTCACTCACTCCTGAAAGGACCTAAAATGCAACTTTGGGCAAAGCATGCAGAAGTGTCATGCATTGGGCAGTGAGATTGCAGCATTAGCTTGCTATTTGTTATAATTCTTTTGCTCAAAGAATCAGTCAGTCTGTTTGCTTCACCAGGGACCTTGACATTTGTGACTGTCCACAGAGGCTACTCAAAAATTCAGTAATATGGTTGGCATAAACCTCTAATTGTTTCCCCTGAGGTTCTCCTGCCAAGATCTTTTTGTCTATCCTAAGTCTGTATATGCTTAATAAAGCCATCAGAGGTAATTCCCAAGCCAACTTTTTCGTCTCAACCCAATTGTAGGTCGGAAAGTCAGGATTACTTTCTTGAATCACACTGTGAGCCGCATTGACTCCGAAAAGTATCTCTGTCTTCCTAGGGTGTGAGTCTAGTTGGATATATGCAAGGTATAGCTGGCCTTGGTATGTCCCTAGCAGCAAGAGTAGACTTTCATACTACCTATGATGGGGCTTCACTACAGCCATGAGTTGTAGGCGGTGAGGTAGAAGAGGAGGGCTATAGGTAACTCAGATTCAGATGATTCTCTTGGCATATTCCAGGCCCCAAAGTCCTCAGCAAGCTTGTTCCTGGAGGGATGTACCTTGCCTCACCTCCAGATGGACCTCAGAATCTGGGGATCAACTAGTTAGGAAATGCTGATTGATAGTTATGGAAAAATGGTGAAATTTAGCCTGTACCCCTGGGAAAGGAGAAATACTCATCTCTGCCCACAAGTTCATTTTCTACTACAGTTCCTGCTTTTCAGAAGTATAAGGGAATTACCTATCTAGCATTCAGTCCTTGAAGAAGCTATCAGGAAAGAATTTATTGACTATTGATATAGCCAATGCTTAGGTCCTTACGGCTACTTTAATATCTTACTATTGAGCTCCTCAAGTCACTAACGACTGTGGCAATGGCTTCTGCCAGAAGGAAAGCACTTGCTTGAGCAGAGATCATAGCTCTTTCCATCCCCAAGCTGAACTACAAGTCAACATTTTAGGTAAGTGAAGACTTCATGGTTGTCCAGAATATTATTGAATCTGGGCAAACATGTTATGACTTGACAAGAAAAGGGTTAAGAAAATCTCATCATATTCTTTCCAAAGCAGATTTATTCTTGGGAAAACAAAGTTTAGCTCCAAGTCAGAACAGGAAGGAGCATTGTTTCTTGATTTTCTCTACTATTCCTGAGAGTTTATGTACCTTCAGTGAAAGAAGCCTGATTACAGACCTGGGAGAAGCCCGACTGATTTGAGTCAGCTGCTCAGTCCATCGCATGGATGTGATTTGGTGATGATTCCCTCTTATGTCTGGGTGTCTGAAATGTCATTTTTGGAAATAAATGCCATCCATGTAATTTTTGGTGAAGAGTATGCTGGGGCCTTTTCTTTGGGGATGGTGTTTGCAGTGTCTCAATGGTGCAGGCTGCTCACCTGAGACCTCCAGACACAGTTCCCCAGAACAGAAGGGTCAGTCCACTCACAGAAGCACAATTGCATGAGGCTGTAGTCTGCCTGATGGCAACAAGAAATGATTGCATTCTAAAATGACTAGCCTGTTCCATGCCATAGGATGCAGCAGGCTTTTGAAGAAGAGCTCATGGTGGAGCAAGGCCCTTTGGTGGCTTTTGTAAGATTGTATGGCCTTAGGGCCTGCTCTTCAAAATGAGGTATGCACACCCCTGAGGGTAAATGAAGCCCTTCTAAGGAATAGTTTTAAAATATAAATATTTATAGTAAACCAGAAATCATGTCTTTGCAACTATATAAACTTACAAAAAATTTCATATGCTAGTTTAAAAATGTGTGTGGGAGACATAGTTTTACAAAATTCTTCTAGGGGTTGTTGTTGTTAGGTGCCATTCAGTCTGTTCCAACTCATAGCGACCCTATGTACAACAGAAGGAAACACTGCCTGGTCCCGTACCATCCTCACAATTGTTATGCTTGAGCCCATTGTTGCAGCCACTGTGTCAATCCATCTTGTTGAGGATCTTCCTCTTTTTCACTGACCCTCCACTTTACCAAGCATGATGTCCTTCTCCAGGGACTGATCCCTCCTGATAACATGTCCAAAGTATGTGAGACATAGTCTTCTCAGGAGCATTCTGTTTGTACTTCTTCCAAGAAAGATTTGTTCGTTCTTTTGGCAGTTCATAGCATATTCAATATTCTTCGCCAACACCATAATTCAAAGGCATCAATTCTTCTTCAGTCTTCCTTATTCCTTGTCCAGCTTTCGCATGCATATCAGGCCATTGAAAATACCATGGCTTGGGTGAGGCGCACCTCAGTCCTCAAAGTGACATCTTTGCTTTTGAACACTTTAAAGAGGTCTTTTGCAGCAGATTTGCCCAATACAATGTGTCTTTTGATTTCTTGATGCTGCTTCCATGGGTGTTGATTGTAGATCCAAGTAAAATGAAGTCCTTGACAACTTCAATATTTTCTCCATTTATCATAGATGTTAAGTAAGTATATACTTTGCTATTCATATATTCTTCCATATTACCCTGCCAAGAGGCTGTCCCAATTTACGTGCCCACCAGCAGTGTATAAAAGTACTGGTTACCTCATAACCTCGCACTTGTTATGCTCTTTAAGTTACACAAATCTGACGTGTGACAACTGATTTGTGGTTTTACTTTGCATCTCCAGATGAGTGACAATGAGTGTTAGAATTCCTTTTCGTTTGAATTAATGCGGGGATCTGCAAACTATGGTCTGCGACCCAAAGCCAGCCAACGAAGTTGGATTGGAGCATAGCTACACTGATTAGTTCACATGTCGGCTGGGCAGCTTTCCCGCCACAGGGCGGAGGGGAGTAGTTTCGATAGAGACCATATGGCCTGCAAAGGGGAAATTATTTACTGTCTGACCCTTTACGGAAAAGGTTTGCCAACCCCCGATAAACTGTTCACATCCTCTGTTCATTGCCTAGTGGGTTGTTAGTCTTGTATGGGAATATAGGATTGCATCTATTTTCTGCCCCAGGTGCTTCCCATTCATCATTGCATTTCGTCCTCACAGCCCCAGGAGAGAAGGGCTGCGACTTATGCGTTTCAGAGACGGCAAACTGAGGCTCAGCGGAAGGGGTGAGACCAGGGCCTTCGACCCGGATTGACCACCTCATGGGCCTCTCAGAGCCTTATCACTTGGCAGGCGCCTGCTGCAGCCCCTCTGCCCCTCCCCCACCCTGGCCAATCAGCATGCGCCTCGTGGCCTGCCCTTCAAGGACCACGCTGTAAATGAGAGGCGGGGTGCTTTGTGGCGTGGGACACAATGGTGCGCACTGATTGGCTGGCTGGGGCAGATGCGCACTGCTGCCACGGTTTCGGAGTGCCCCCTACCTCCCAACCAAGGTTTCAGCCCCTTCAGTCCTGAGGAGCATCTCTCCCTATTGGGTGATTGGGCTCCGCAGAGGCATGAGCTCCCCGGAGACATGAGCTCCCGCAATGATGAGGTTTCTGCTTGGGGAACGGATGTTGGCCCGGGGCTGGGGAGGGCAGCAAGAGTGAGGAGGCTCCCTCGGGGTGTCTAGGGAGATGGCGGTGGGGTGAGGGGCACTTGGCGCAGTCCGGGAGATGGTGGCCAGTGAGGGAACTATTTGGGGTGTCGGGGGAGATGGTGGAGGGGTGGCCTTGGTGAGGGGGCTCCACTGGTCGTTGGGGCAAGTGGTGCCTGGCTGAGGGATTCCCCACGGGACAACATTGAGTGCCGCCTGAGTGAGAGGGTCTCACTTGGCAGGGGGCACAGGGTGGGCCTGGATGAAGGTGTCCTTGGGGAGGGAGCAGTTGACGGTTGACTGAATGAGGGCCTGCAGGCCGCTCCCACCCCTTTCAACCTTTTTGAGAGAGATTGGGGTTGGGGAAACCCTGAGAGTGACTAAGAGTAGGTTGAATATCTCTGTGTGACTCCAGGGGTTGACGTCCCCGGACCAGCCACCCTCTGACCCTGAGCCCTCCGACCTGTCATCAGACGAGTACCCTGAGATTCCGCTGATAAGGGTGACCATTTATCCTAAAGATGGAAGCCAGTCCAGATCTAGCCACCCCGAGGATCCTGGCGGCACACCCAGACAGGGTGTCGTCGGAGAGAAGCGCTTTGAGAGGAACATTTGTTCTCCCAAGAAATCATCAGCTAAGAAACTGCAAAGTGTAGAGAGCAGGAAGAGAGGGGGCAGGCCCGGCTACCTGCCCCAGACCACTTCTAGGTGGAAAGTGCCCCAGGAGAAGAAATCGCTAGGTGGCAGCACCACAAAAATAGTCCTGGGGAAAAAATCTCAGGCCTGTCTCTCAGGAGGTCCCCAGGGACCAGCCACCTTCCCCCCAATCTCTGGACTTCCAGCACTTGAGAGGTCTGAAAGATACTCCTTGGGCCCTTTGGGACTCAAAATGACCAAACACAATACTAGGAAGAAAGGTGTGGTGAACAGGACAAGAGAATCTGAGCCAGGGGCCAAGGAAGATAACATCCCAAATAGAAAGCCAGTGTCCAAGGGCCAAGTGAGTAGGCTACCCTCCTTACTCCTCCTCCTCCCTGTTCCATCCCTATCCCCAACACACACATCTTTACATATGGTCCTTCTGTCCTTTGAGGTTGTCATTAGGATGCCTAGTTGGGGTCATTCTGAAAAAGCAAACACTTAATATGTGTCAGGCACTGTTTGCAACACTTTACCCATTTTGGACCTCTTTTCCAGAGAGACACTGGGAAGAACGGGGGCTGGCAGCTGATTTAGATTGGCCGACCCCTTAAGAATTGGGCTGCAAAGGTTGTGTATAGACTTGTCGGCTTCCTGATGGCCTCCTAGGCTGACCCAGGGAGAAAGCGCTCAAGATATTGGGCTCTTGCTTCCCCCTTATTCCCCACCTCATCCTAGTATCCCCACCCCCCACCCACCCACACATGCACAAAATCTTAACCAGTCAGAAATTTGTGTTTTAGCTTTCAGCAAGCAGGCCAGGGCCATCTCACCTGTCCACGCATCATGAAGATCATGGAGGATGCAATGACAGGGACCCCAAGACCAGAGTACCCCAAATTTCAGGAAACTCACAGCTGTTGGCCGTGGCCCAGGGAGCCAAGCCCAAAGTGCCCCCACCCTCTGGTAAGTCTTGAAGGTTTGGTTTGTGGCAAGAAGGACATGGAAGGAAAAATCTGGCTTTTGTCGCTCCTGGGACTTCAGCCTTTCTCAGCCTACCCAGGCAGTTCTCCCACAGGAAACAGGGTAGAGACAGGGCTGGCCTTGAGCCCAATTGTCCTCTGTGGTGGTCTGTGTTATAGCAGTGCCCTAAACTTCAACTCCAGGAGGAGACTTTCAGCAGGACTGAGCCTTTTCTGCTGGGTCCAGTCCAGCCACAGTTCTTGGGCCCACACCCTCTCTCAGATGGGCTGAGACTGGGTAGCAGGGAAGGCAGGCCTGGAGAGAAGGTTGTAGCTGCTGGGCAGAGCAGGAGCAACTTGCTGCTGGCAGAGGGTGCCGCTGCCTCCCTTAAGACTGTGCTGGGCCCTTTCCACGTTGCTTGGGCTTGGAAGCTGGATTTTGGTGTTCTCTTTCAGGTGACCAGGAGCCACTTCCCCATGCTTCAAGAGAGGAAAGAAACCAGCAACCATCTGCAGCAGAGTACTGCCCTCAAGTAATGCTTTCTAAGCTAGGTGGTGGGGTTTCTGTCCAGGTTAAATGGGTTTATGCTATCTTCCCAGCCCTCAGAGGAGGGAGGGCACTGTCTTTCCATTGAAAGTTCACTTCTAGTCTAGCCACTGGGCTTTGGGATGTGGGAGTAGGGGCCTGGGAGGGAGGGCAGGTGAGGAGAGAGAGGAGGCAAGAATATTCTAACCAGTTTTCTTTCTCCCTTGTCTGCTGATCTAGTGTCATCTGCTGCAGAAGGAAATAGATGACCTTAAGGATCAACTTGGTATGACGAAACCCTGGCTGGGGCAGGGACAGAACAGAGTATTTTAGTGCAGAACCCCAGGTGTGGGGACTGGGGCTGCAGGCGGCTTCCTAGGAACCAACATTCCTATGGGAAGCAGACCCTAGGGTGCCTGGCCCTGGAGCCTTCTGGGCATTTACATCTAGGTGTGTGTGTGTGTATATGCTATAGATACTCATATAGAAATACATTATTTGAACTGCTTATATACTTTACCAACAGGTCCTAGAGGTCTCCTTCTCTTATACAGTTAGAGACACGTGTTTATTCTCTCTTCAACTGCTGCTTGGCAGGGAATGTACATTTTTTAACAGATTCTGAATGCTTCTGATACACACCAGTTTGAAAACTGCTTGTACATTGTGTTCCCATTTAGAAAGTTGTCTACATTTAACTCAGGTGACAAGTGGGTGGGTCAGTCCCAGGGCTGCACACAGCCAAGTCTGGATGGGGGAGGGGTTGCAAGGTTAGGCCTGTCCCCCGGGGACAGGGGAGGGTTTCTATATCCCTCTGCTTGCAGTGCCTGGCTATGCTTTTCTCTGTTTCAGTGACCATGCATTGCCTGGTCGACAAGTTCCAGATCCTTTGGAGTGAGTGGTGCATTCTATGCTCCTTCCTGCGGTTATGGCCTAGTAGGAGGACTGGGGGCTGGCCCTGGCCTGGGGCTTCTCCCTGACCCTGCTCCCTTTGACAGGTTGAACACAGTTTCTCCATACTCATGAGCAGCCGGTATCTTTTGAGTCCAGGAGCTATAGCCACACGGATTCCTGCCTGTCCTCTCCCCACCCCCCACACCTGCCTCTTCCCCGTGGTTTAGCACAACTTTTGTCCCATGTTCTCTGCAGTTTCAAAATAAAGTACTTCTTGGATCCTGTGGTCTGCCTTCTCTCTATGAGGGAACCTTGGCCGGCCCCTGGGCAAGATCCTGGCTGGCCATGGTGACCTGGCTCTGGGGACCATGTGGGTTTGGGGACCATGTGGCTCTGCCTCTACTTGCACTCTTAACTGTTCTTTCTCCATCTCTTTTTAGGGTGTCATCATTCCCACTGATCACCGCTTTTCCCCTTCCCCTTCAGCAGGAATGAAGTAACCACTTCCAGAGCTCCAGATCTTCTCCTCTCTTGGCTCCTCATCCTGGCTTTCCCTCTCTCCCCTTCTCTGCCTGAGCGTCTTCTGTGTGTCTGCTCCAGACTTGCGCTCCCCACATCAGCTCATATTTTTGGCTCCCTCCTGCCATCCTCACCAACTGTCCCCCTGACCAGAGTGCCCCTGCAGCTGGGGCGGAGCATGTCTGACTCCATAGCATCCGCTGAGCCCTGCAGCTCACTCAGCCTTTGAGAAGTAATCCAAGGAACCCTGGTGGTGCAATGGTTAAGAGCTTGTTTAGCAACCAGAAGTTGGTGGTTCAAACCTACCCAGCTGTTCTGTGCAAGAAAAGACCTGGCGATCTGCTCCTGTAAAGATTACAGCCTTGGAAACCCTATGAGACAGTTCTACTCTGCCCTATAGCGTCACTATGAGTTGGAATCGACTCAACAGCACCCAACAACAATCCCCTCACAGAGCAACCTCACACTCTGCTGTGGGAAAAAGGCTGGGATGTGGTGGGGCCAGCACCCCCACCTCCCTTATGAGGCTGAGAGGACAAGTGAAGAGCTTTGGGAGGGGCCACAGTAGGGATGCCCACCAGGAACCTGAATATGACTGGTTTCCATAGAATGCGTCATCCTGTCCACTTGATTGTTAAAATCCTCCTCGGTTGAGGTCACCCTTTGGTGAGCATTCACATGAGACACAAATATCTTCACTTCTTTGGCCCATTGAGAGACGTCTATAACACATATCTCTTCCCCATAAATCCTTGTCTCCAATTTTCCAATCATGGTCCTTTCGAGTCCCTGACCATCCAGCCAAACCTTTAGCCACAGCCCATGAATCAGTATATAATCACACATCTGACCATTTCTCCCTCCAAGCAAAGAGAACAACCAGGTGCACTGCTCGAAGTTCTGCCCATTGAGAGGATTTCCCTTCCCCACTGTCCTTCAGGGAGGCCCAGAAAGAGATCATAGTGCTGCCGTTGTCCACTTTCTGCATATCACGCAGAACCATCTGTAAACAAGGCATGAATTTTCTCTTCCTCAGTCAACTGATCATAAGGAACTCCCCATGAGGCCACAGGTGCAGACTGGGAGATGGAAGGTAATGTGACAGGAGTGGAGAACATGAACATTTGGGCCACTTCCCCATGCAACTTACTTGTGCCTTCAGGTCCTGCTTGGGCACAATCTCATATGTACCACTTCCATTTAATGATGGAGTGCTGCTGTGCACGTCCAACTTTATGGCTCTGTGGGTCAGACAACACCCAGTTCATGATGGGCAGCTCAGGCCTCATGGTGACTTGGTGTCTCATGGTTAAGTGTTCAGTCTCTACTAAGGCCCAGTAACAAGCCAAAAACTGTTTCTCAAAAGGAGACTAGTTATCTGCAGAGGAGGGCTTTGCTCCAAAATCCTAAGGGTCTGTGCTGTGATTCACCAACAGGGGCCTGGCAAAGACTCCAAGCAGCATCTCCATCAGCCACTGACCCTTCAGGCACCATTGGATCAGCCAGATCATATGGCCCAAGGTGCAGAGCAACTTGCACAGCAGCCTGAACCTGTTGCAGAGCCTTCTCTTGTTCTGGTCCCCACTCAAAACTAGCAGCTTTTCGAGTCACTTGATAAATAGGCCAGAGCAGCACACCCAAATGAGGAATATGTTGCCTCCCAAATCCAAAGAGGCCCACTAGGCATTATGCTTCCTTTTTAGTTATGAGAGGAGCCAGATGCAATACCTTATTGTCATGGATTGAATCATGTCCCCCAAAAAATGTGTATATCAGTTTGGCTGGGCCACGATTCCTGGTACTGTGTGATTTTCCTGTATGTTGTAAATCCTGCCTCTATGATGTTAATGAGAGAGGATGGGTGGCAGTTGTGTTAGTAAGGCAGGACTGGATCTACAAGACTGGATTGTGTCCTGAGGCAATCTCTTGAGATATAAAAGAGAGAAGTGAGCAGAGAGACAGGGGGACCTCATACCATCAAGAAAACAGTGCCAGGAGCAGAGCGCGTCCTCCTAGTCCGGGGGGACACTGATGAGAAGGCCAAGAGAGACAGAAAGCTTTCCCCTAGAGCTGACACCCTGAATTTGGACTTTCAGCCTACTTTACTGTAAGGAAATAAATTTCTCTTTGTTAAAGCCATCCACTTGTGGTATTTCTGTTGTAGCAGCACCAGATGACTAAGACACTTATCCTTCATTTTAGAGGGAATATCTCGACATGCCCCCCATCACTGGACCCCTAGAAATTTCACCTGAATTTTTGTGGAATTAATTTCCCACCTTATGGCATGCAAATGTTTTACCAATACTTCTGGAGTCATAAAACTTCTTCCTTACTAGGTCCAATCAGCATAATGTCATCAATCTAATGGACCAGTGTGATGTCTTGTGGAAGGGAAAGTTGAACTAAATTATGACATAGGGCTGAAGAGTTGATGTAGACCTGATGTAGGCAACTATAGGTATATTGCTGGTCTTGCCAGCTGAAGGCAAATTGCTTCTGATGGTCCTTTGAAACAGCTATGGAGAAAAAAGCATTAGCCAGATCAACAGCATACCAGGAACCAGGAGATGTATTAATTTGCTCAAGCAATGAAACTACATCTGCAATAGCAGCAGCAATTGCAGTCACCACGTGGTTAAGTTTTTGATAATCTACTGACATTCTCCAAGATCCATCTCTTTTTCACACAGGCCAAATAGGCGATTTGAATGGGGATATGGTGGGAATCACCACCCCTGCATCCTTCAAGTCCTTGATGGTGGCAGTAATCTCTGCAATCCCTCCAGGAATGCGGTATTGCTTTTAGTTTACTAGTTTCCTAGGTAGGGGCAGTTCTAATGGCTCACACTTGGCTTTTCCTACCATAATAGCCCTTACTCTATTTGTCAGGGATCCAATGTGGGGGTTCTGCCAGTTGCTGAGTATATCTATTCCAATTATGCATTCTGGAACTGGGGAAATCACTACAGGATGGGTTCAGGGACACACTGGACCTACTGTGAGATGGACATGAGCCAAGACTCCATTAATAACCTGACCTCCATATGCCCCCACTCCAACTGGTGGGCCACAGTGATGTTTTGGGTCTCCTGGAATTAGTGTCAGCTCACAGCCAGTATCCAGTAATCCCTGAAAAGTCTGATTATTTCCTTTTCCCCAATGATCAGTCACTCTCGTAAAAGGCTGTAGATCCCTTTGGGGAAGGCTGTGAGAAAGATTAACAGTAAAAAATTTTGGCAATGTATTGGAGTCCTTCCTCAAGGGGACTCAGCCTCCTCTTCATTCAAGGGGTTGTGGGTCTTTAAACTCACTGAAGTCTGGGAATTGATTGAGGGACTGTGACTCTCTAATCTGGTGATTCGGTTAGACTGCTGTTCACCTGACCTAGAATTCAGCCGTTTGTATAGATCAAGTAAATATTTAGTAGATTTCTTATCTATTTCACTCCTAGGGACACCATGACTAAGT
>NW_004444245.1:1216220-1224581 GCF_000243295.1 Trichechus manatus latirostris
CAACACCATAATTCAAAGGCATCAATTCTTCTTTGGTCTTCCTTATTCATTGTCCAGCTTTCACATGCATATGAGGCTATTGAAAACACCATGACTTGAGTCAAGCACACCTTAGTCGTTAAAAGTGACATCTTTGCTTTTTAACGCTTTAAAGAGTTATTTTGCAACAGATTTTCCCAGTGCAATGCGTCGTTTGATTTCTTGACTGCTGCTTCCGTGGATGTTGATCGTGTATCCAAGTAAAAGGAAATCCTTAGACAACTTCAATCTTTTCTCTGTTTTTCATGATGTTGTTTATTGGTCCATTTCTGAGGATTTTTGTTTTCCTTATGTTGAATTGTAATACATACCGAAGGCTGTAGTCTTTGACCTTGATCAGTAAATTTTTCAAGTCCTCTTCACTTTCAGGAAGTAAGCTTGTGTCATCTACATAAAACAGGTTTTTAATGAGTCTTCCTCCAATTCTGATGCTGCATTCTTATAGACCAGCTTCTCGATTATTTGCTCAGCATAAAGAGTGGATAAGTATGGTGAAAGGATACAACCTTGACACACACCTTTCCTGACTTTAAACCACACAATATCCCCTTGTTCTGTGCAAACGACTGCTTCTTGATCTATGTACAGGTTCCTCATGAGCACAATTAAGTATTCTGGAACTCTAATTCTTCTCAATGTTATCCATAATTTGTTATGATCCATACAGTCAATAAAACACAGGTAAACATCTTTCTGGTATTTTCTGCTTTCAGCCAAGAGCCATCTGACATCAGCAATGATATCCCTGTTTCCACGTTCTCTTCTGAATCCAGCCCGAATTTCTGGCAGTTCTCTGTTGATGTACTGCTGCAATCGCTTTCGAATGACCTTTAGCAAAACTTTTCTCACGTGTGATATTAATAGTGTTGTTCGATAATTTCTGCATTCTGTTGGATCATCTTTCTTTGGAATAGGCATAAATATGGATCTTTTCCAGCTGGTTGGCCAGGTAGCTGTCTTCCAAATTTCTTGGCATAGACGAGTGAGCACTTCCAGCACTGCATCCGTGTGTTGAAACATCTCAATTGACATTCCATCAACTCCTGGAGGCTTGTTTTTCGTCAATGCTCTCGGTGCAACTTAGATGTCTTCCTTCAGTACTATCGGTTCCTGATCTTATGCTGCCTCCTGAAATGGTTGAACGTTGACCAATTCTTTTTGGTACAATGACTCTGTATTCCTTCCATCTTCTTTTGATGCTTCCTGTGTCATTTAACATTTTCCTTTAGAATCCTTTAATACTGCAACTTGGGGCTTTACTTTTTTCTTCAGTTCTTTCAGCTTAAGATACGCCAAACGTGTTCTTCTCTTTTGGTTTCTAACTCCAGGTATTTGTACATGTCATTATAATACTTTACTTTGTCTTCTTGAACTGCCCTTTGAAATCTTCTATTTTCAGCTTTTAATTAATCTTTTTTTGCATTTACTTTAGCTACTTGATGTTCAAGAGCAAGTTTCAGAGTCTCTTCTGACATCCCTTTTGGTCATTTCTTTCTTTCATATCTTTTTTTTATTGTACTTTAGATGAAGTTATACCGAACAGATCAGTTTCTCATTAAACAATTAATGTACATATTGTTTTGTGACATTGGTTGCCAACCCCATGACATGTCAACACTCTCCCTCTCTTGACCTTGGGTTCACCATTACCAGCTTTCCTGTCCCCTCCTGCCTTCTCATCCCTGCCCCTGAGCTAGTGTGCCCGTTTAGTCTTGTTTAGTTTTATGTGCCTGTCTAATCTTTGGCTGAAAGGTGAACCTCGGGAGTGACTTCAGTACTGAGTTAAAAGAGTGTTCAGGGGCCATACTCTCGGGGTTTCTCCAGTCTCTGTCAGACCAGTAAGTCTGGTCTTTTTTTGTGAGTTAGAATTTTGTTCTCCATTTTCCTCCAACTCTGTCTGGAACCCTCTATTGTGATCCCTGTCAGATCAGTCAGTGGTGGTAGCCGGGCACCATCTAGTTGTACTGGACTCAGTCTTGTGGAAGGTATGGTAGTTGTGGTCCATTAGTCCTTTGGACTAATCTTTCCCTTGTGTCTTTGGTTTTCTTCATTCTCCTTTGCTCCAGACGGGGTGGGACCAGTGGAGTATCTTAGATGGCCACTCACAAGCTTTTAAGACCCTAGACACTACTCACCAAAGTAGGATGTGGAACATTTTCTTTATAAACTGTTATGCCAATTGAGCTAGATGTCCACCAAAACCATGTTCCCCAGCCCTCAGCCCAGAAATTTGGTCCCTCGTGGAGTGTGGATGTGTCTATGAAGCTTGC
This sequence comes from Trichechus manatus latirostris, assembly GCF_000243295.1. Classification (NCBI taxonomy): domain Eukaryota; kingdom Metazoa; phylum Chordata; class Mammalia; order Sirenia; family Trichechidae; genus Trichechus; species Trichechus manatus. The sequence continues at coordinate 1,218,530 of NW_004444245.1, forward strand.
ATGACCTTGCCTTGATCAAGTTATGCTGACTTCCCCAGATTTGTGTACTGTCTTACCCTTTACTGAAGTTACCACTTATCTATTGTCTAGGTAATGTTTTCCCTTCCCACCTCTCTCCTTCCTAGTAACCATCAAAGATTGTTTCTTTCTCTGTGTAAACCTTTTCATGAGTTTTTATAATAGTGGTCTCATACAGTATTTGTCCTTTTGTGATGGACTTATTACACTCAGCATAATGCCCTCCAGATTCATCCATGTTGTGAGATGTTTTGCAGATTCATTATTGTTCTTTTTTGTTGCATAGTATTCCATTGTGTGTATGTACCATAGTTTGCTTATCTATTCATCTGTTGGCCAGCAGTTAGGTTGTTTCCATCTTTTTGCTATGGTGAATAATGCTGCAATGAACATGGGTGTGCATGTGTCTATTCATGTGATGGCTCTTATTTCTCTAGGATATATTCCTAGGAGTGGAATTGCTGGATGGTATGGTATTTCTAGTTCTAGCTTTTTAAGGAAGCTCCATACCATTTTCCAAAATGGTTGTACCATTTTACATTCCCACCAGCAGTGCAAAGAGTTCCAAGCTTCTTGCAGTGTCTCCAACATTTGTTATTTTGTTTTTTGTTTTTATTCGTGCCAGTAAAGTCGTGGTGAGATGGTATCTTATTGTAGTTTTGATTTGCATTTCTCTAATTGCTAGTGATGTCGAGCATTTCCTCATGTGTCTGTTAGCTGCCTGAATGTCTTCTCTTTGGTGAAGTGTCTGTTCATATCCTTTGCCCATTTTTTAATTGGATTATTTGTCTTTTTGTTGTAGAGGTGCTGGATTTTCCAATAGATTTTAGAGATTAGACCTTTGTCGGATTTGTCATAGCCCATTTTTTTTTTCCCCAGTCTGTACGTTCTCCTTTTACTCTTTTGGTGAAGTCTTTTGGTGAGCCTAAGTGTATAATTTGTAGAAGATCTCGGTTATCTAACTTAACTTCCGGTGTTTGTGCATTGTTAGCTATGGTCTGTATGCTTATTTATGGTGTGTATTAGGGTTGACCTTATTTTTTCTTCTATGATCTTTATAGCTTTTGGTTTTATATTTTAAGTCCTCGATCCTTTTTGAATTAGTTATTGCATATGGTGTGATGTATGGGTCCTGTTTCATTTTTTTACAGATGGACATCCAGTTTTGCCAGTACCATTTGTTAAAAGCACTGTTTTCTTTCCTGATTTAATGGGCTTTGGGCCTTTGTCGAAGATCAGGTGACCGTAGGTAGATGGATTTACATCTGGGTTCTCCATTCTGTTCTATTGATCAATATGTCTGTCATTGTTCCAGCACCAGACTGTTTTGACTACTGAAGCTGTTTAGTAAGTTCTGAGGTCAGGTAGTTTGAGTCCTCTTACTTTATGCTTTTTCTTCAATAGTGCTTTACTTATCTGGGGCCTCTTTCTTTCTATATAAAGTTAATGATTAGTTTCTCCATCTTGTTAAAGAATGCTGTTGGTATTTGGATCTGGATTGCATTGTTTTTGTAGATTGCTTTGGGTACAATTGACATTGTTACAATGTTGAGTCTATGTATCCACAAGCATGGTATGTTTTTCCATCTATGTATGTCTCGTTTGGTTTCTTGTAGTGTTTTGTAGTTTTCTTTGTATAGGTCTTCTACGTACGTCCCTGGTTAGATTTATTCCTAAGTATTCTATTTTTTTAGGGGTTATTATAAATGGTGTTGCTTTCCTGATTTCCTTTTCGTAGTTCTCTTTATCGGTGTATAAGAATCCAACTGATTTTTGTATGTTTATCTTGTACCCTGCTAATCTGCTGAATCTACTAGTTCCAGTAGTTTTCGCGTGGAGTCCTTTGAGTTCTCTATGTATAGTATCATATCATCTGCAAATAGGGATAGTTTTATTTCTTCCTTACCAATTCGGATGCCCTTTATTTCTTTTTCTTGCCTTATTGCTCTAGCTAGGACTTCCAAGGCAATGTTAAATAGGAGTGGTGATAAAGGGCATTCTTGTCTTGTTCCTGTTCTCAAGGGGAATGTTTTCAGCCTCTCTCCATTAACAGTGATGTTGGCTGTTGGTTTTGTCTAGATGCTCTTTATTATGTTGAGGAATTCCCCTTCTATACCTATTTTATTGAGAATTTTTATAAGAAATGGATGTTGGACTTTATCAAATGCCTTTTCTGTGTCAATTGAGATGTTTATGTGATTATTTTGTTTTGTTTATGTGGTGGATTACATTGATTGATTTTCTAACGTTGAACCATCCTTGCATACCTGCTATGAATCACACTTGGTTGTGGTGCATTATTTTTTTGATATGATGCTGAATTCTATTGGCTAGAATTTTGGTCAGAATTTTTGCATCTATATTCATGAGAGATATTGGTCTGTAATTTCCTTTTTTTTGTGGTGTCTGCCTGGTTTTGGTATCAGGGTTATGCTGGCTTCATAGAATGAATTCAGAAGTATCCTTTCCTTTTCTATGTTCTGAAATAGTTTGAGTAGTACTGGTGCAACCTCTTCTTTGAATGTTTGGTAGAATTCTCCAGTGAAGCCATCTAGGCCAGGGCTTTTTTTGGTTGAGAATTGTTTTTGTTACCTTTTCAATCTCTTCTCTTGTTATTGGTCTGTTCAGATTTTTGACCTCAGTTTGTGTTACCCTGGAGGGGTAGTGGTTAAGAGCTATGGATGCCAACCTAAAGGTTGGCAGTTCAAATCCATCAGGTGCTCCTTGGAAACCCTGTAGGGAAGTTCTACTTTGTCCTATAGGGTCGCTATGAGTCGGAATTGACTTGACGGCAACAAGTTTGGTTTTTTTTGTTTGTTTGTTTTTCTGTTAGTTTAGGTAGGTAATGCATTTCTAGAAATTTGTCCATTTCCTCTAGAATTTCAAATTTGTCGGTGTATAGTTTTTCATAGTACTCTGTTATGATCTTTTTTATTTCAGTTGGGTCTGTTGTAACGTTCCCCATTTCATTTCTTATTTGGGTTATTTGCATCCTCTCTTGTTTTTCTTTTGTCAGTTTGTCCAATGGTTTGTCAGTTTTGTTGATCCTTTCCAAGAGCCAACTTTCGATTTTGTTGATTCTTTCTCTTGTTTTTCTCTTCTCTATTTCATTTATTTCTGCTCTGATATTTATTATTTTCTTTCTTTTGGTGGCTGTGAGCTTCTTTTTCTGTTCTCTTTCTATTTGTTTGAGTTGTATAGCTAATCATTTGATTTTGCCCCTTTCTTCATTTTTGATGTGTACCTCTGTTGTTATAAATTGACCTCTGAGCACTGCCTTTGCTGTGTTCTGGTGGTTTTGGTATGATGTGTTTTTGTTCTGGCTTGATTCTAGGAAATTTTTTATTCCATCTTTAATTTCTTCTGTTACCCAGTGGTTTTTAAGGTGTTATTCAGTTTCCATATATTTGATTTTTCCTTGCTCTTCCTCTTGTTAATTTCTACTTTGATGGCATTGTGATCAGAGAAGATGGTTAGTATTATGTCATTGTTTTGGATTTTGTTGAGGGTTGCTTTGTGGCCTAAGATGGGGTCTATTCTGGAAAGTGTTCCATATGTGTTGGAAAAGAATGTGTACTTTGCTGCTGTTGGGTGAAGTGTTCTGTATATATCTATGAGGTCAAGTTGGTTTATTGTGCCCTTGCGATCTTCTGTATCTTGTTGAGTTTCTTTCTAGATGTTCTATCCTTTACCCAGAGTTGTGTTGTTGTGTTGAAGTCTCCTACTATTATTGTGGAACTGTGAATTTCTCTTTTCAGTGCCGTTAGAGTTTGTTTTATGTATTTTGAAGCCCTGTCATTGGGTGCAAAGTTATTTATTATGGTTATGGCCTCATTGGTGGCTTGTCCCTTTAATCATTATATAATGTCCTTCCTTGTCTTTTATGGTAGATTTTGTTTTAAAGTCTATTTTATCTGAGATTAGTATTGCCACTCCTGCTGTTTTTTTGGTTGCTGTTTGCTTGATATATTTTTTCCACTCTTGATTTTTAATATATTTATGTCTTTGTTTCTAACGTGTGTCTCTTGTAGACAGCATACTGATGGATCCTGTTTTTTTTTTTTAATCCATTCTGTAACTCTCTGTGTCTTTATGGGTGCATTTAAACCGTTTCCATTCAGTTTGATTATTGATAGGTGTGAGTTTATTGCTGTCATTTTGTAGTGCTTTTTTTATGGTGCTGACCTTTTCTTTGTTCCTCTTACTCTTCTGTGCTGAATTCCTTTTGTTTGTGGATTTTTTTTTCATTTATTTCATTTTTGTAGATTTTGTGTTTACTGATACTTTATGTTTTTCTTCTTTATTTTGATGAGTAGGTTTGTTATGTTTCTTTGTGGTTATCTTGAAGTTTAAACCAGTCTTTTATTACTTGATAATGCCTTGACTTCCTTTCCATTTGAAAATTCTATACCTACACCGTTTATTCCATCTTTTATTGTTCTGATGTTGTTGTCATTTACAGATTGACCTCTCTGGTTCCCTGTTGTAAATGTTTTAGTTTTGTTTTATCCTTGAGAGTTCATTATCTAGGTTGGTATCTGGCTGATGCTGTCTTACGTGCTGGATTCAGGTTGTTGTCTGATGTTGTTTGTTCTCTATCTGAAGGACTCCCTTTAATAATTCTTGTAAGTTTAGTTTGGTTTTTACATATTTCCTGAATTTCTGTTTATCTGGAAATGTCCTAATTTTATATATATTGTCCTAATTGAATATATATATTCAATAAATATATATAGAGATTTATATCAAGGAAATGGTTCGAGTGGTTGTTGAGGCTGGAATGTCCCAGGTCTGTGGGTCAGGATAGAGGCATCTCCTGATTCATGTAGCCTCAGGGGCTGACGAATCCAAGATCAGCAAGTCAGAGAGCAGGGCTCCTGCTCACAGGCTGCAAAGATTGATGAATCCCAAAATTGGCAGGCAAGACAGCAGGTAAGCTGCTAGCTTAAGTCCTGAGAACCAGAGGTCAGACGAACAGGAGCCAGCTGCAGGATCCAGAAGCAGCAAAAGCCCACGAGCCCTGCCAGAATGTCCACCTTTATTTGATGCAGGCCACACACCCAAGGAAACTCCCTTTCAACTGACTGGCTACTCACAGCAGATGCCATCATGGAGGCGATCACATTACATCAAATCTCATCATGGAAGTGATCACAACATCATACAACTGCCAAACCACTGAGAATCATGGCCCAGCCACGTTGACACACAACCTTAACCATCACAACCCTCAGTGAGATGGATTGACACAGTGGCTGCAACAGTGGGCTCAAACATAACAATGATTGTGAGGATGGTGCAGGACCGGGCAGTGTTTTGTTCTGTTGTACATAAGGTCGCTATGAGTCAGAATTGACTCGATGGCACCTAACAACAACAAGAAGCAGAGTTTGGAGAAGGAAATGGGAATAGTGCATTTTAAAATGCCACAAAGCTCACTGTTCTTACTGAGATTCAGTGTTTTTTTCTTGAATAAACACTCCAAATGATTCTGATGGTGCTAGCTGGTGGGCCCCACTTTGAGAACCACTGGTTGGAGGTGAGGTATGTGAATAGGGAATAGAGTGAGGCTAACCGTCCTCTATTAGGATATGAACTCACACTTGGCTTCTTTTTTCTTCTTTATTCAGTTTTGACCACTGAGCCAATGAGTGTAAGAGAAAGGGGTGTTTTCTGCCTTTGTCTGATGATGAAAGGTGGTCCTGCCCCAAGGGACCTCTCAATGCTCTTCCAGGCCAGTGCTTGTAATGGGTAACACTTTTTCTAAATACAGTTTACTTTAAATCATTGCTTGCTCAGTGGAATGAGAGAAGTACACCGGAACATATGCAAACATTTATCCTTCCCAAGGGCCAATTATAATGCTTGTCTCTAACAAGTACTTCTGGGAATTGCCCTCCCAGGGCCCTAGGAGTCCCCGAAGCTCTCTTTTTTTTTTTTTTTTAATATTTTATTGTACTTCAGGTGAAGGCTTACAGAACAGATAGTTTCTCATGTAACAGTAACACACATGCTGTTTTATGACATTGGTTAA
>NW_004444245.1:1226220-1232846 GCF_000243295.1 Trichechus manatus latirostris
TCATGTGTCTGTTGGCCATTTGAATGTCTTCTTTGGTGAAGTGTCTGTTCATTTCCTTTGCCCATTTTTTAATAGGATTGTTTGTCTTTTTGTCGAAGCTCTCTTTTTTATTCATTCGTCAGCACTCCTAGCCTTTTCTTACTGGCCTCACCCTGCCAGATATCTGCAGCCTCCATTGTCCTGCTCTCTCAGATCAAGGCTCCAGGGAGTCCCCTGAGCTCCCTGTCAGGACATTCCTGGTGAGAGTTGGGTGAGAAGACCAAATGGTTCTCATGGGTGGTGCTGAGGCCACGTAGGAAACTGTAACCAGGTGGCACTTCTGAGGGTGTGTACCTGGCTACCAGAATTTGAGTCTTGGCAGCTTGCCTTCCCCAGAATCATGGGGCATTATACCCCCTTTCCCCACTAGGCTGATGACAAAAGCCACAACCCCATTGCCCTTGGTCTACAGACCTGTGCCTGGGACGTTTCCTCTTGTGTGTTGTGGAAGCATGTGAGGGTTTGAGGGCCCTGGGCCTGGAGACCGTTGTCAGGGTCGACTGGTCACTAGGTGAAGGGAGCATTTGTGGGAAGCTGTGACTGATTAAGCGTAAGGAAGAGGGGGACAGGAGACATAGGGGAGCTGCAGGGGCTTAACTTGCACCCGGAACACCAGCCAGCACAGCCCTTCCTCTCCTCAGGGCTGGAGACAAGGAAAATCATTTCCTGGCACAGGAGCAGGTGGGGTTGGCAAAGACGAGAGAAGTCCACGTGTCTCCAAAGGCTGCTGAGCTGGCTCTGCGGCATGTCTGGGGGTCCAGGTGGTCTTGAGCTCCCTGAGCAGCAGGAGCTATGACTTCCAGATGACCCTGGAAGAAGGATGCTGGTCAACCAGGTGTGCCAAGGCCATGCCCTCTAAGTCCCTGTCTCAGCAACAAAACACAGGTTGTAACAGAGAGTGCTTGGGAGACCTGGGCAGAGCTGGATGGGAGTCCTGGAGGTGCCCAGACAGGGTGTCTACGGAAGGTGGCACCCACGGTAGTCACTAGGATCCACGCTCTGGTCCTCAGCTGTGCTGGATCACAAGTCCAATAGTGTCACCACATGCAGACAGAGTGGGTCAGGCTCTGAGCAATTAACTTCTGCAACCAATCTCACAGACATCGATGATGAGCCAGGAGAAGCCTGGTGGGTGAACAAGACGCCAGGGTATCAGGAAGGACAGGAACCAGATGGCCTCTGGGGAACCTCATTAGCAGGAACTCAGACTGGTTCTCTCCAAGGAGCTGCTATCAGCTGACTCAGTCAAACCACTTCTCACCTCTGTGTGTCACTTCTCCAGGTTCAAATTCCTTGGAAACTCTGATTGGCCCAACTTGGGTTACCTTCCCAAGGGTACAGGGAGAGCCATGAGGACCAGAGAATGACAAAGCAGAGGTTAGGGGAGTCAGTGGATTAGAGGACTGTTGTGGTGGGCATACTTGGGCATTTGGTTTTTTTCATTTTTTGGTAAGACTTCTATGACTATTTTTGTTTAAAAACATTATACACACACATACATGTGCTTGCGTGCAGCCCTACTGTTACTGGGGAGATAGTTCCAGATTATTTAGTTCATAATTTTTCTGGAACCATAAATCCTCTCTATGACATAGTCATCCAGGTCTCTGTAATTACAGCACATTACCTGGTTAGGGGATGAGGGAATATTACTCTACTGGGTAGCAGAGTGAGGCTACAGGGAAGAAATGCCAAGATATGTGGCTGGAAAAGTGATGTATAAATTCAAACACAAGCCTCATGTCCTCGGGGAAGGTAGAGATTGTCAGCCAGGCACCAGCAGTCGTGTCCTAAGGGACCAAGCCTGAGATGTGATTGGAGACAATGTGCAAAAGGGAGAGCCCAAGCCAGAATGAAATCGAAGCCGAGTACATAAAGAACAAGGGTGACATGACTGGATTACTCAAATCAGAAGAAAATAAGGCTAGTCCTGGCCTTGTCTTTTACAGAAAAATAAATTTCCAGGAGAATCAAAGTTTTAAGGGGGGAAAAAAGAAAACATACAATTAAATGGAAAATATGAAACCATAAAAGTAATAGAAGAAAACATTGATGAAGGAATTTTATGCATGATACGTAACCAGACATGAATAAAAAGTAATTAGTGGCTAATTATCAAGAAATGTTAGACTTATTTATGGCAGAAAACACCATAAAAACATCAAATTGAGAAAACTATTTGTAATTCAAATAGTAAACAAATCATGATACAAAATGCAGAAACCAAATAAAATCATTGTCTAATTACATAAAAATATTACACTCCATTATAAAAGAAAACCCCATAAGAATAATGAAAAGAATGGTACATACACACAATGGAATATTATGCAATGATAAAGAACAATGATGAATCTGTGAAGCAACTCATAACATGGATGAAACTGGAGGACATTATGCTGAGGGAAATAAGTCAATCACAAAAGGACAAATATTGCATCCGACCTCTACTGTAAAAACTCATGAAAAAGGTTACAAAAAGAAACAATCTTTGTTGGTTAGGAGGGCTGGGAGGGGTGGGTGGGGGGAACTAAATAGACAATAGATAAGTGGTAACTTTGGTGAAGGGTGAGACAGTACACAGTACTGGGGAAGCCAGCACAATTTGTACAAGGAAAGGTCATGGGAGCTCCATAGACACATCCAAACTCTCTGAGGGACTGAATTGCTGGGCGGAGGGCTGTGGGGACCATGGTCTCAGGGAACATATAGCTCCATTGGCATAACACAGTTTATAAAGACAATGTTCTACATTCTACCTTGGTGAGTAGCGTCTGGGGTCTTAAAAGCCTGTGAGCAGCCATCTAAGATACTCCACTGGTCTCATCCCTTCGGGAGCAAGGGAGAATGAAGAGAACAGGATACAAGGAAAAGATTACTCCAAAGGACTAATGGACAACAGCTATCAAGGCCTCCACCAGACTGAGTCCAGTACAGCTAGACGGTGGTCCGGCTACCACCACTGACTGCTCTGACCGTGATCACAACACAGGGTCCTGGACAGAGCTGGCGAAGGATGTAGAACAAAATTCTAACACACAAAAAAAGACCAGATTTACTGGCCTGACAGAGACTGGAGAAACCCTGAGAGTTTGGCCCCCGGACACCCTTTTAGCTCAGTACTTAAGTCACTCCCAAGGTTCACCCTTCAGCCAAAGATTAGACAGCCCCATAAAACAAAACGGGACTAATGAGGCACAGCAGTCCAGGGACAAGGACCAGAAGGCAGGAGTGGACAGGAAAGCTGGTAATACGGAACCCAAGGTTGAGAAAGGACAGTGTTGACATGTCATGGGGTTGTTCACCGTTGTCATAGGGCAATATGTGTACTAACTGTTTAATAAGAAACTGTTTAATAAGAAACTGTTTTGTTCTGTAAACCTTCATCTAAGGTACAAAAAAAAAAAAAAAAAAAAAGAATCAGCAACTCAAAAGCTTTGATGGGAAGCCTAGGGGACAGTGAGTTTAAGATAATGGTGATGGAATAATTTGGAAAAGGATAGTGAGAATAGCAGCACAACTTGAAGAACATAATCGATGTCACTGAATTGTACATGTAGAAATTTTTGAAATGGTGTATCTTTGGCTGTGTATATTTTCACCAAAAAAAGAAAAAGTCCTCCAAGGTCGAGAAGGGAGAGTGTTGACATGTCGTGGGGTTGTTAACCCATGTCATAAAACATTATGTGTACTGACTGTTTAATGAGAAACTATTTGTTCTGTAAACCTTCACCTAAAGTACAATAAAAAAATTAAAAAAAGAATAAAATAAAATAGTTGTCTAATTACATAAAATTGTTACACTCCATTATAAAAGAAAACCCAATAAGTATAATGAAAAGACAAACGACAAGTTAGGGAAAAAAATTGTAACCCAACTAGGAAACTAAGGCTAATATCTCTAAAATGCAATCCGTAATCAATAAATCAATACAGAAAAGATAACAACCCAATAGAAAATTGTACAAATGACAAGAAGATGCCATTCATAAAATAAGAATTATATACCACCAATTTGGTATGTGGTATGATCCCAGTCAGGTAAATAAAAGTATTATAAATGCATTTTAACATATCCTGAGAAATGATCTGGGAGAATATACATGCAATTGTTAATAGTAGTTAGTTCGGGAACAGAAATTATGAGACATTTTTGCTTTCTAACTCTCATTGTGTAAACGCTGTTTTTATTATAAACATAAATTACTGTGTAAGAAACAACTAAAAGTATATAAGCGTTAGTAAATATATTTTGATTCCAAAAGTAAATTTTTATTCCAGCTTTCCTGCTTTAAATATACATGCACATACATTTGTAGTTTAAAAAGAAACCTGAAGGGAAACCATGAAAATGTTCACAGTGGTTGTCTCTGAACGGTGACATTGTGGAGGGTAATTTTTCTATCATTTTATAAGTTTCTGTGATTCCATAACTCATCCAAATTCCATAAGTAGAAAATAATAAGCAAAAAACAATGTTTTAGAACCAAAAAATGCAACAAAATATTTGATCCTGCTGGAATGGGGGAAAAATTGGCACACAAAATGGGTTTCACCAAATGGATCACTTGAGTTAAATTTCACACTCATAAGTGATGAATTCACCTCCAAACCATCAGGCATGGGTCTGCCTCACTGAGGAGAAAGAAAGAGTGTGCCCTTGATTTGATGTGACTATTGCCTAGGGGGTACTTTCTTTCCCAAGTACCTTGAACAAGGCCCTCTTCACTTCCTTGTTTCTCATGCTGTAAACGATAGGGTTGAGCATAGGAATGAGGACCACATACAGCACAGAGAGCACCCGGTCTCGCAGGCCAGAGTATGCAGAGCTAGGAAGGATGTAGCAGAGAACTGAAGTGAGGTAGAAAATACAGACCATAGTGATGTGAGTGGAATTGCTGGGTTATAAGGTAATTCTACATTTACTTTTTGTGGAACTGCTAAGCTTTTCCACTGTGGCTGCACCATTTTAGATTCTCACCAGCAATGTACAAAGGTTCCAATTTCTCCATATCCTCCCCAACATTTGTTACTTTTGGTTTTTTGTTGTTATTATGATAGCCATCCGAGTTGGTTGAAGAGGTATCTCATTGTGGTTTTGATTTGCATTTTTCTCTAATGACTAATGATGCTGAGAATCTTTTCCTGTGCTTGTTAGTCCTCTGTATATCTTCTTTGGAGAAATGTCTATTCAAGTCCCTTTGCCCACTTGTTAATTGGTTGTCTTTTCATTGTTAAGTTCTAAGAGGATTTAATATATTCTGGATACTAGATCCTTATCAGATATATGATTTACAAATATTTTCTCCCACTCTTTAGGTTGTCTTTTAATATTCTTGACAATGTCTTTTGATGTACAAAAGTTTTTAATTTTTATGAAGTCTAATTAATCCATTTTTTCTTTTATTTCACATGCTTCTGGTGCCATATCTGACAATCCATTGTCAAATACAAGATCATGAAGATTCATTCCTATTTTTTCTTCTGGAAGTCTCATAGTTTTAGTCCTTACATTTAGGTCTTTGATCCATTTCAAGTTAATTTTTATATATGGTGTGAGGTAGGGGTCCAACTTCATTCTTTCACATGTGAATATCCAGTTTTACCAGCACGATTAATTAAAGAAACTATTCTTTCCTCCATTGACTGGTCTTGGCACTCTTGAAAATTGTTCATAGATGAAAGGTTTTATTTCTGTACTCTCAATTTTATTCCATTGGTCTATGTGTCCATCTTTATTCTAGTACCACACTCTTTTTTTTAAAAATTGTGCTTTAAATGAAAGTTTACAGTTCAAATTAGTTTCTCATACAAAAGTTTATACACACACTGCTATGTGACCCTAGTTTCTCTCCCCATACTGTGACAGCACAATCCTCCTTTCCACGCCAGATTTCCCGTGTCCATTCAACCAGCTCCTGTCCCCTTCTGCCTTCTCGTCCTGCCTCCGGACAGGAGCTGACCATTTAGACTCATGTATCTACTTGAACTAAGAAGTACACTCTTCACGAGTATCATTTTATGTCTTATAGTCCAGTCTAATCTTTGAAGAGCTGACTTTGGGAATGGTTTTAGCTTTGGGTTAACATGTCTTCTAGGGTCCCTCCAGTCTCAGTCAGACCATCAAATCTGGTCTTTTTACTATAATTTGAGTTCCACACCCCACTTTTCTCCTACTCCGTCAGGGACTCTCTGTTGTGTTCCCTGTCAGGGCGGTCATTGGTGGTAGCTGGGCACCATCTAGTTCTTCTGATATCAGGCTGATGGAGTCTCTGGTTTATGTGGCCCTTTTGGTCTCTCGGGCTAATATTTTCTCTGTGTCTTTGGTGTTCTTCATTCTCCTTTGCTCCAGGTGGGTTGGGACCAATTGATACATCTTAGATGGCCGCTTGGAAGCTTTTAAGACCCCAGACGCCACTAACCAAAGTAGGATGCAGAACATTCTCTTAATAAACTTTGTTATGCCAATTGACCTAGATGTCCCCTGAAACAATGGTCCCCAGACTCCCACGCCTGCTACTCTGTCCCTTAAAGTGTTTGACTGTATTCAGGAAAATTCTTAGCTTTGGTTTAGTCCAGTTGTGCTG
>NW_004444245.1:1233348-1235045 GCF_000243295.1 Trichechus manatus latirostris
GTGTTCCAGTCTCTCCACAACCTCTCCAGCATTTATTATTTTGTGTTTTTTGGATTAATGCTAGCCTTGTTGGGGTGAGGTGATATCTCATTGTAGTTTTGATCTGCATTTCTCTAATGGTGAATGACCATGAGCATTTCTTCACGTGTCTGTTAGCCACCTGAATATCTTGTTTGGCAAAGTGCCTGTTCATATCCTTTGCCCAGTTTTTATTTGGGTTATTTGTCTTTTTGTTGTTGAGGTTTTGCAGTATCTTGTAGATTTTAGAGATTAGATGCAGATCAGATTTGTCATAGCCAATTTTTTTTCCCAGTCTGTAGGTTGCCTTTTTACTCTTTTGTTGAAGTCTTTTGATGAGTATAAGTGTTTGATTTTTAGGAGCTCTCAGTTATCTAGTCTCTCTTCTGGTGCTTGTGCATTGTTACTTATGGTTGATATTGTGTTTATGCCACATATTAGGGCTCCTAGTGTTGTCCCTATTTTTTCATCCATGTTCTTTATCGTTTTTGATTTTGTCTTTAATCTTTGATCCATTTTGAGTTAGTTTTTGTGCATGGTGTCAGGTATGGGTCTTGTTTCAGTTTTTTGCAGGTGGATATCCAGTTATGCCAGCACCATTTGTTAAAGAGACTGTCTTTTCCGCAATTAACGGACTTTGGGCCTTTGTCAAAAATCAACAGCTCAGAGGTGGATGAATTTCTGTCTACATTCTCAATTCTGTTCCATTGGTCTATGTATCTGTTGTTGTACCAGTACCAGGCTGTTTTGACTACTGTGGCGGTATAATAGGTTCTAAAATCAGGTAGTGTGAGGCCTTCCACTTTGTTCTTCTTCTTGAGTAATGCTTTACTTACCCGGGGCCTCTTCCCTTTCCATATGAAGTTGGTGATTTGTTTCTCCATCTCATTAAAAAATGCCGGTGGAATTTGGATCGGGATTGCATTGTATCGGTAGATTGCTTTGGATAGAACTGACATTTTCACATTGTTGAGTCTACCTATCCATGAGCAAGATATGTTTTTCCACTTACGCAGGTCTCTTTTGGTTTCCTGAGGTAGTGTCTTGTAGTTTTCATTTTATAGATCTTTTACTTCTCTGGTTAGATTTATTCCTAAGTATTTTAGCTTTTTGGGGGTTATTGTAAATGGTATTGATTTGGTGATTTTCTCTTCAAGGTTCTCTTTGTTGGTGTAAAGGAATCCAACTGATTTTTGTGTGTTTAGCTTGTATCCTGAAAGTTTGCTGAAATCTTCTATTAGTTCCAGGAGTTTTCTTGTGGATTCTTTGGGGTTTTTTGTGTTTAAGATCATATTATCTGCAAATAGAGATACTTTGACTTCTTCCCTACAAATTTGGATGCCCTTTATTTCTGTTTCTAGCCTAATTGCTCTGGCTAGGACCTCCAGCACAACGTTGAATAAGAGTGGTGATAAAGGGCATCCTTCTCTGGTTCCCGTTCTCAAGGGGAATGCTTTCAAATTCTCTCCATTTAGGATGATGTTGACTGTTGGCTCTGTATAAATGCCCTTAATTATATTGAGAGGAATTTCCCTTCTATTCCTATTGTCTTGAGAGTTTTTATCATGAATGGCTGTTGGACTTTGTCAAATGCCTTTTCTGCATCAATTGATAAGATCATGTGGTTCTTGCCTTTTGTTTCCTTTATGTGATGGATTTCATTGGTTGTTTTTCTAATG
>NW_004444245.1:1237954-1238968 GCF_000243295.1 Trichechus manatus latirostris
TCATCATTGTTCTTTATCGTCGCGTAGTACTCCATTGTGTGTATGTACCATAGTTTGTTTATCCATTCATCTGTTGATGGGCATCTAGGTTGTTTCCATCCTTTTGCTATTGTGAACAATGCTGTCTTGAACACGGGTGTGCATATGTCTATTCGAGTGACAGCTCTTATTTCTCTAGGATATATTCCTAGAAGTGGGATTGCCAGATGGTATGGTATTTCTATTTCTAGGTTTCTAAGGAAGCGCCATATCATTTTCCAAAATGGTTGTGTCATTTTGCATTCCCACCAGTAGTACATAAGAGTTCCGATCTCCCCGCAGCCTCTCCTACATTTGTTATTTCCAGCGTTTTTGATTTGTGCCAGTAATGCCGGGGTGAGATGGTATCTCACTGTGGTTTTAATTTGCATTTCTCAATGACTAGTGATAGCAAGCATTTCCTCATGTATCTGTTGGCCGCTTGAATATCTTCTTTGGTGAAGTGCCTGTTCATTTCCTTTGCCCATTTTTAAATTGGATTATTATTTTTTTGTTGTAGAGGTGTTGGATTTTCTTGTAGATTATGGAGATTAGACCTTTGTCTGACTTGCACAGTCCAAAAATTTTTTCCCAGTCTGTAGGTTCTCTTCTTACTCTTTTGGTGAAGTCTTTTGAAGAGCATAGGTGTTTGATTTTTAGAAGAGCCCAGTTATCTAGCTTATTTTCTGGGGTCTGTGTGTTGATGTTTATGGTTTGTATCCTGTTAATGCCGTGTGTTAGGGCCTTTAGCGTTGGTCCTATTTTTTCTTCTATGAACTTTATAGTTTTTGGCTTTATATTTAGGTCTTTGATCCGAATGGAATTAGTTTTTGTGTATGGTGTGAGGTATGGGTCCTGCTTCATTTTTTTGCAGATGGATATCCAGTTTTGCCAGCACCACTTGTTAAAGAGACTGTCTTTTCCCCATTTGATGGACTTTGGGCCCTTGTCGAAGATCAGGTGACCGTAGATGGATGGATTTACATCTGGGTTCTC
>NW_004444246.1:0-6992 GCF_000243295.1 Trichechus manatus latirostris
AGCATATGATCAAGAACCAATGGTACTGGAGGAGGAAGTTCAAGCTGCACTGAAGGCATTGGAGAAAAACAAGGTTCCGGATTGACAGAATAACAGTTGGGATGTTTCAACACACAGATGCAACACTGGAAGCGTCTATGCCAAGAAATTTGGATAACAGCTACCTGCAACTAACCGGAAGAGATCCATATACATGCCCATTCTAAAGAAAGGTGGTCCAATGGAATGTGAAGGTTACCAAAACAATCCAAAAGATTTTCTTCAAATATGGGTTGCCTAAGAAAAGAATCAACCATTTCATAAAGAATCAGGTATTATACAGAAAAACCTAAATACTTTTGAAACCTAAGGTTTTAAATTTTAGACCCAGTGTAACCATATTTATTTGCATCATCGGAAGAGACACAGGAAGTTATTGGTGGAATACCAATGAGTGAGAATATAGGTAAAAGGGGAAATACAGTTGTATAACTCTCATCTGTATTGTACAGAGTCCTTAATTTTTTTTTATTGTGGTAAATATATTTTTAAAGCATAAATACTTTGCAAAATGTTCAAAAAATTCCAGTTCCCATTTTTATACTGTATAAATAGACATGAAATGGTTATCGATTATCTTTATTTAATATTTATTTTATTTTAAGGTACTGTTATACTGCAAGATTTTGATAGGTAGGAAAAAGGAGCTAGATAAATTTTATTTTACTTTTGATCTCTGCCTAAATTTGCTCTGTTTTTTAGATGTTGGAACTTCTATCGTATATATTTTCTATTACTTTGCAAAATTCAAATACATGTCGGCAGAAAGAATGACTAAAACACCTGTAAAAATTTGGATTTTTATTGCTTCCCTATACAGTTAGTAACGTCCTGTCTTGCTGATCACATTCCATGCCATTTCTCTCCTAATACAGGTCCCTTTCTTGAGATACTGACTTAGGATTTCATGCTTCTTTTTGAAAGAATAAGTGCTAATTAATATAATGTCTCATCAAAGATCATTGTACTTAGAATATTTATTTGCTATCTTCCCTTATGTCAGAGAGCCATCTGTGACAAAATCTATACAAGAACAAGAGCAAGACAGGCAATGGCTGACCTTACGCTCCAACTGGGAGAGCCTCAATGGAACCACTGTGCATGAACTGCTGGTAAAAGGGTAAGAAATCTCTAACAAGAGCTCTGTGGAGCAGGAGGGCCTTTCTTTTGTTTCCAACTGAAGATAATCTAAATTTGTCACATTAATGAACAGCCTCCATAAAATGGTTATTGGCCTTTATAGGTCAATATTGTTTGGTTTTATTTCTTTCTAGACATAAATTTTCTTCTTTTGGCTAATTGCTTTTTTTTTTTCCTTTTAAATGATAATTACGGAGACATTGTGTGGTAGGGAGGGAAAAATTTGGTTTCTAATCTTGGAGTTTTTTTCCACATTCCATTTGAACTAAATTCTCTTGTCTTCATTTCCTACATTTACTGCATGGAACTAGTTAATGGAGGGAATTGAAGTCATAATAAGTGATAAAACTTGGAGAGTCTGAGAGAAGAATCAAAGGCACAGAATGAAGTTACTATCAAGTGGCCTTGAAAGTACACTTCTGAAAAATTTCCCCTCAAAAGTCATAACATCTTAAACAGGGTTGCTTCCCTTGCCTGTGGTGAGGTTTTGGGGTGGGATGCAGGAGGAAAAATTAAGAGAATTAACAAATACAATACTTATTAAATGCTTATTACATAGCTAAGTAGTTTTACATATATTAACTCATTTAATCCTTACAACAGACTCGAACTAGGAATCTTTATCCCATTTTTTAGACAAGAAAGCTAAGGTTTAGGATAAATAATTTTCTCAAAGCTCACATTCCATAGATACCTGGTAAGTGGCAGTCTCTGAATTCAAACCAAGTTTTTCTGACTCCAAAGCTTATAATAAGTGCCAGGGAAACTGCCTCTTAAGAATTCCAAAGAAGAAAACTAAATGCGGACCATTTCCCTTTAAGATGTCTTGACATTTTCTCCACTGATTCAATATCTATCGTCTCTTCAGTCAGATTTTAAGTATTTGTCAATTGAAGTACTTCCTCTAAAACAATGACCTATACCTTTCAACAGTGATTTGTTACCTCAAACTGGGAATGCCAGAACAATCATTTCAGATCAAATTAATTGCTCAATCTAAATTGGGAGTTAGTAGACCTGGTTCTAATCCTAGCTTGCTTACTAGTTGTGTGATCTTATGTAACACTTAAGACCACAATTTTCTATAAAAGAAAGAGGTTAGGATGGATAGTCTTTGCTGTCTTTTCCTACTCCTAAAATCTATCATTCTGTGATTTAGCAAATAATGACTCATCGACTATCTCCTCTGTTCCAGGCTCAATTCTAAACTGTGAGGGAACGTAAAAATGCACAAGAAGGACAAAGGTCCTGGTCTCAAGGAACATGCATTTTATGAGTGGGGAGAGAGACTGTAAACTAATAAACAAAAAGAACTTTAGACTAAAAAAAAAACAGAACTTCTGGCAGGTGCTACAAAAAATGGATAATTATGCGATGGAGAGTAAGGAGGAGATATGACATGATAATATGGGAAGGTAAAAAGCAAATGTGCTTTTTCGGTATTATATATAGTATACAAATAATTACATATATCCCCATGCAAATTTAGCAGGGAACGAAGCACAATAAATCTTCAAAAAGGAATATGGAAGTGATATATGTAGGAATTTTTTTTTCTGCTGAGAGATCTAGGATTTTAAGCACGTCCCATATTTTTGAAAGCCTCAGTGTGTTTTTTCTCTTTCATTTAAATTGTAAATAGATGCCTCTTGGTTGGAGGAGAACTTAGTGGTTAAAATTTAACCTGCCCTAGTCTTTTATATGTAAAGTCACTATGAGTTTGAGCCGACTCAATGGCACTTAACAACAGCAAACTGAATTTTTTTGTACAGTCACATTGATAATACCTAACCATAGTCCGTGTTCTTGCTTTCAAAGGTTAACTCTGATTGTTAGAATGTTCTTCCTTTCCTGAACCCACACTTTCTATAAGTTCTAACTGTTGGTTCTGATTCTGCCATCAAGAGTGGCATGGAAGAAATTTTCTCTTCTTCCTCCTATCTGCTCCTCATATTCCTGAAATCTAGTCTGAAAGTCTTGACGGGATTGTTTTTCAGTCTAAATATTCACTTCCTTGATCAGAACTTTAAATTTTTGAAGTAATATTTTAATTCCTCTCAGACTTGCAATTTTTTTTAACCCATGCTCACTCTCCATCGGCATAAAAATCTGACATGCTCTCTCCTTATCATAGTTTTGGAGAAGTAGCCCAATTCCTCTCCTTCCCTCTTCCTACCTTGAGAATCGTGGTTTGAGTCAACATTCTGGGTGATACTGTCAGCCAAGACAATGTTGGGAAACTTTGCTGACACTAGTTTCCAACCTCCCCACCCCCAATGTGAAATTACATAATGATATTAATTGAACTAAAAAAAAAAGATTACATTCACCATATATCCCCACCCCAGGTGATATGAGACCATACCTCTGCCTTGAAAATAATTCCTGCACTAAGAGTAATTGTTTTTGCAAAGAATAATAGTTGAATCTCTGTCTTTTGCCTTGCACTGGTAAAGTGTTTGAAGTGAACTTAATATTATTCCATTTTATATTTCCAAATGTAGGCCGTCTTGTCAGAGCAGAAGTATGATTTCTCTTCTGTGTACTGAACAAGGTGAGAGAATCAATGATGTAGCAAAGGGATATGAAATTAATTTAACTGGGTTGGCTTAGAGGGAAGTGATTACTTGTACATGACAGCCAAGAGTCTAGTATTTTGCCGTGTTTGGTAATGAATCACAAAGTGTGTCTTGGCCTGCTCCTTGGTAGACTGTGGTCGCCGCCCTGCTGCCCGAATGAACAAGAGGATCCTGGGTGGTCGGACGAGTCGCCCTGGAAGGTGGCCATGGCAGTGTTCCCTGCAGAGTGAACCCAGTGGACACATTTGTGGCTGTGTTCTCATTGCCAAAAAGTGGGTTCTGACAGTCGCCCACTGCTTCGAGGGGTAAGCTGCACCATTTCTTTTTTGCTTTTTCTGAACGTAATGCTTTTGTCACTTGGGTATTCTCAATGGCATATGTAATTCTGTAAAACCAGTTCAGTGCAAAAACCACCATTGATCAACTTCCCAGGCCTCTATCTGCCCAGACTTTTCTATCCTTGGTGCTGCTATTCAATACATGTGCCACTCAATTACTGGCAATGTATATACATTGCTTATGATATATATCCTAAGGAGGGAGGAAGAGGAAGAAGTTTAGAAGGCTTACTCTCCAGCCAGCATCACTCTTTTTTCTGGTCTTCTTAAATCCATTGGATACATAAGAATTTAAAGAGATGATTTACTTGGATACTACAGTGAAGTTAGGACATTGGAGGAACTGGTGAGTAGTTTAGCAAGCCGAGTTAAAGGTACAATATGCCTAAGGGGAACCAGAGTGAGACCAAGGGGAAACCTACCCCACAGCAACAAATGTCACTGCAGAAGGTCCATGTCTATTGCTCCAACTATCTAATGCTGTGTAACTTAGGGGCATAAAAGAACCATTTATTATGCTCACAGATTCTGCGGGTCAGACATTTAGACAAGACATAGCTGGCAAAGTTGGTCTGTGCTCCACATTGTCTGGGGCTGGAAGATTTCAAGGCTGGGAGCTGGAATCATCGCAAGTCTGGCATTTGTTGCTCTCTGTTGGATGGGGACCTCAGCTTCTCCACATATGGGATGCACAGCATAGTGGCTGGCATCTCCCAGAGCAAGCTTCCCAAAAAGGAGGCAGAAGGAAGTTGGGTCACCTTTTTTTGACCCTGCCTTCAGAGTTACATACAATCATTTCTGCTATGTGGTTGGTCAAAGCAGTCACAAACCCCCACCCAAAAGGAGGAAACACTGACCTCCCCTCTCAGCAGGAGGAGCTCAAAGGATTTGAGAATATATTTTAAAAGCCATTATACCATCCATTCTGTTTATTTTAAATAATTTTACTTTGTTTAAAAGTAATATTAAATACTAGCCAAAATTTATGACAGAAAAATGCAATTTCTTTTCTTTGCCTATTTGGCTATTATAATTCTTTCTCAGCTTTGCCACTGATTGGCTATGTGACCACACATCAATTCATTAACTTCTCTGGGATCAGTTTCCTTATCTGTGAAATGAGAGAAATAATGGTCCTTACCTCACAGGACTGGTGTGGTCAGTAAGGGAAATAGTCTATTTAAACCTTGAAGAATCATGCATGGTAATCAGTAAGGCCCTTTTAAAGGTAAACTCTTTTTTAAAAAAAATATTATTGCTAAAAATATGCACTTATAATTTCTCTTAACATTAGGGCATGCATATTTTTGTATTTTGCTAGCTTTTTGTTTGTTCATTTGTTTAAATTTTATTGTGGTAAAATATACATAACAAAAAGTTTACATTTTAACTATTTTTAAGTGTACAATTCAGTCACATTAATTACATTCACCATGTTGTAATACCATCACTACTATACATTTCCAAAAGTTTTTCATCACCCCAAACAGAAACTCAGTACCCTTCAGTAATAACTTCCAATCCCTCCCCAACCCTAGCCCCTGGGAAGCACCTAATAAATTTTTGTCTCTAGGTATTTGCCTATTCTAGGTATTTCATAAAAGTGGGATAATACAAATCATGTTCTTTGCGTCTAACTTATTTCACTCAGTGTAATGTTTTCAAAGTTCATTCATGTCATAGCATGTATCAGAATTTCATTTCTCTTTATGGCTGAGTCATATGCCATTCTAAGTGTATACCACATTTTGTTTACCCATTCATTTTTTTCATGGACACTTGGGTTGTTTCCACCTTCAACTATTGTGAAGGGTGCTGTAATGAACATTGCTGTGCAAGTAGTTAGCAGTGTTTCCATCTCTTCCAACACTCTCCTTTACTTCTCCATCACCCTCAAGGTAACCTCTGTTACAACCTGGTGGATGTTGCTCTACAATTATAAACGTACATTTGTCATAGGGTGTCATTGCTTATTTTTACAATTTGGAATCGCAGTACATACTTTTGTTTGTAAGTTGCTTTTCTCATTTAGCAATATATCATACCCATCCCTGCAAGTTAGTTGGCACAGCTCTAGCACATTCTTTTTCAAAGCTGAATGATAATCTGTAATAGAGATTTACTATAATTAAAAAAAAAAAAAAATTCCCCAGTTGATGGATATTTGGGTTAGTTTCGGTTTGCTGTGATGTTAATGCTGCAATGAATCTCCCTGTACAAATTAACTCACCTACTGTTACCCTTGTTTTTAGAGGACAGAGTTCTAGAACATAGTATATGTCAGGCTGCACAGAAGGGATACAGAGATGGATACACGTTTCCTTCCTTGAAAAGCTAACCAAGTGAAGAGACAGACATTTAAGCATATAATTAGAACACAATATGGCTAGTGATTATAAAATGGAAATTTGCAAAACCAGTTATTAGATTGCTCTTTTGTGGAAAATATAAAAAATTAAATAAGTGCCTCTTCTTTGAGAGATTTTAATGTGCAAGAAGAAGAACTGGTGCCTTCGAATTGCAGTGTTGGCGAAGAATATTGAATATAACGTGAATTGCCAGAAAAACGAACAAATCTGTCTTGGAAGAAGTACAGCCAGAATGCTCCTTGGAAACGAAGTATTTTGGACGTGTTATCGAGAGGGACCAGTCCCTGGAGGAGGACATCATGCTTGGTAAAGTAGAGGGTCAGCGAAAAAGAGGAAGACCCTCAACGAGGTGGATTGACACAGTGGCTACAACAATGGGCTCAAACATAGCAATGATTGTGAGGATGGTGCAGGACCGGGCGGTGTTTTGATCTGTCGTACATAGGGTCACAGTGAGTTGGAACCAACTCAACGGCACCTAACAACAATGTGCAAGACCCAGAATGATTGGAAAAGTCTGCATAATA
>NW_004444246.1:9447-10972 GCF_000243295.1 Trichechus manatus latirostris
CTAGCATTAGGCCTAAACTATCTATCTTTTTGGGCCTCACGCCCTTTTTGAAACTTTAGGGGAGGGGAAAGGGGAATCAAGTAGTTATTTACTTGTTTTTTCTTATCTTACAACTACCTATCATGTACTCTGAACTTGTACCTGAACAGCTGACCATTGCCGCTAACAGCGCTCACATCAGATGTAAGATCATGAATCTCAAATGAGCATCTAACACTATGGAACACTTCCACTATACTTTTATAGCAAAGTCAGTTTTCTATCCTCAGAGACAACTATATGCCAGCTTCCCCTCTCTACCCAAATCTCTCACATCCTCCACTGACCTCACATCATACTTCAAGGAGAAAATAGATGCCATCAGATCTTCCACTTTATCTCACCCCGAATTTCAACAAATTATTTGCAGTTCGAATCCGCTAGCCACTCCAAGGGAGAAAGACGTGGCAGTCTGCTTCTGTAAAGATTATAGCCTTGGAAACCCTATAGGGCAGTTCTACTCTCTCCTAAATGGTTGCTATGAGTTGGAATCTACTCAGTGGCAATGAGTAAGGCCACATCCCTTACCTTCCTTCAAGGTATGGTGGAAGATATGTCTCTGCTCTATTCAAAGCCAACCATATTCACTCTCATCTTTTCAAAGACTCTACTCCTAACATTATCATTTCTATTTTGTGTCATTAATGTCTACTTTTTGCTGGGTTAGTCTCTTCAACAGACAATGTGCCTTAATATTACTAACCTTAACCCTTCCTTAACTTGACATAGCTTTTCAACTACTGCTCCATTTCAGTTATCATGCACAGTAAAACTCCTAAAAAGTGTCCAATAGTCATTGTCTTCACTTTCCCACCTCCCATTTTTCCTCATCCCACTCTAGCTGGGCTGTCCTGAAGGTCACTACAGAACTGACACTTATCAAAGTTTCCAGTGACTTCTATCTTGCCAAATCCAATGGTCAATTCTCAAGTTTTCGACTTACTAGAATACTCCCCGGTACTTGATTACTACATCCTTCCTGAAATACTTTACTTTTCTTCTATAATAACAAAAAGTCTTCTTGTTTTCCTTTTACTTCATTGACCTACTCTTCTCTTTCTCTTTTTCCAGCTGGTCCTCCTTGCTGCTGCTTTGAGGTCTGATAGTGAAGTAGAAACCATTTCCCTTTATGCTGAGGATTCTCAATTGCTATACCAAACCAAACCAAACCCACTGCCATCAAGATAATTCTAACTCATAGTGACCCTATAGGACAGGGTAGGACTGTCCCAAAGGGTTTCCAAGACTATAATCTTTACTGAAGCAGGCTGCCATATCTTTCTCCTGTGGAGCAGCTGGTGGGTTCGAACTGCTGACATTTGGTTAGCAGGTGAGCGCTTAACCACTGCACCACCAGGGCTCCTTCAATTGCTATACTTGAATTTTTTTTCTTTTTAGATCAATTTAGCTCTTTTACTAAAATAGCCTGTTCACTGGATACTTTTGAACTGATACTGTGGCATTCAAGTAGCCAGAAATTCTCCTA
>NW_004444246.1:11811-13029 GCF_000243295.1 Trichechus manatus latirostris
AGTGTTCAACTGTTTGAAATATTGTCTTATGATTTAAGGGGATGGATTAGTGTTCATCATGACCAAAATTTAGCAGCTCTGATTCAAGTACCAGAAGCTATTAAATAGGCAGAGATTTGTGACAAATTATTACTCAATTTCACATATCTGAAACAATAGAATCTCAAGTAAATGTTGAATTTCCCAAATGGGCATGTGCTTAACTTCTCTAGATTAAAAAAAAAAAAAGAAAGAAGGGAGAGAAGGAGGGAAGGAGGTGGGAGAAAGAGAGAGAAGGAAGAAAAGCATGTTCTTTGAGTGACAGCCTTATTTAATGGAAAAAAATCTTCTGCAATATCTTATAACGCTCATAAGATAGCACTTCCTGCACTTTATTATACTTTTTGCTTTAATTGTCCATCTTCACTCAATTCTAAAGTTTGTGTAGACAAGAATCATGTCTTTCTTGCTTAATTTTTTAACCCCTAGCACCACAATTCCTATTTTGATAGCTCTAAAATTATTTTTATTTAAAATGGAAAAAAGACAGAATGCGTGCTGGAAACTGAATAGTCATGTTTGTTCAGAGTCCCAGGATTCTGAAGTACTAAATCCTAGCCTGCCAAGGCTTCTCTCTCCAAGCTTCTTAAATAAGACAGATGCTCTGAGGATGAGGGCAGGCCAATATACACCTGTTATTTCTATGAGGCTTTTGCTGACACTTCAGTGAGTTCTACTGGAAGCCCGGCTGACTGTGTAAAGGAGACTTAGAGTAGAGCCTGGCTCAACCTGTAAACACCTGTTGCCCTCGAGTCAATTAGCAGCCGAGCTCTTAACCACTGTACCACCAGGGCTCCAAGTAGCCAACAATTGTAAAAACAGGTTGGATGGTGGCCTGGGTACCTTTCTTCCTAACCCTCCGGAACTGTCAGCCTTTTGAATCTTCACCATGCTGATGGTGAAAAAAGGCCTGCCAAGGAAAGGTGGGATGTGGATGGGTTTTTCCTTGAGGGTTCCTGGGGAACACTTAAAAATATTAATTCTCAAGCTCCAGCCCAAGAGATTCTATTTCAATTGGTCTGAGGTGATGCCCAAGAATCAGTACTTTAAATGCTCCCCAGGTGATTCTAATATTCAGCCCAGGCTGGAAAAACAGCTGACTTGGTTGATCAAATCTGCCAAATTGAAGTGGGAACAGTGGTAGTTGGTCCATAGTGCCACAACGTAAGATAGTGTCCA
>NW_004444246.1:14985-15808 GCF_000243295.1 Trichechus manatus latirostris
AGAGCTCTGTTGCCTGGATTTGGATCATGGTCTCCCCACTTACTAGCTGTATAAGTACTGGCACATTCTTAACCTCTTTGTACTTTAGTTGCCTCATCTGCAAAATGTGGATCAAAACATTTTCTACATCATAGGGTGGTTATGAGTATTAAAAAACTAACATAAATTTAAAATGTTTAGAACATTGCCAGATACATGATAAGCACTCAATAAATTGTAACTATTATCAAACATCCAAGTGAGTACGTTGAATAGACATTTGGATGTACAAGCCTGGAGTTTAAGGGAGAAGATGGATCTGGAGAGAGAGATACCTTTGGGAGTCAGCATGGTATTGATGGTATTTAAAGCCATTGAACTAGATGAAATCATGAAGGGTTGAGTATAGAATGAGAAGAGGAAGTTAAGGGTAGAGCCACAGGGCACTTCAACATAGACCTTGGGAGAGAAGGAGGAAGAACTGGCAAAAAAGACTAAGACGAGTGGCCCATGAGATCAGAGGAAGATCTGGAGAATGGGGTTTCAGGAAGTCAAGTGAGAAAGGTGTTTTAAAGTGAGAATTGTTGACACTATTGTTGGCAAGTATTTGAAAACAATGGAACCTGAGATTGACCAGTGGATTTGGTAACTTGGGGGTTGTGGATAACCTTTTTAAGTCCCTGTCTTGAGATTTTCAGAAGACTGCCCCCAAAACTTGACACTTCTCCCAGGCCTTTGTTCCTTCTTGGAAGGATCACTTAGCCTTGATTTTTTATTCTCCTTTTTTATTTTTCCCCATGTCTTCTATCCCTTCCTCAAGTCTTTTCATTATCTTTCCCCTTCA
>NW_004444246.1:16572-17809 GCF_000243295.1 Trichechus manatus latirostris
CCATGCAAGATGAGACCTATCAGTCACCCGTCTTTATCAATGTTGTGCCCTAACTGCAGGCAAAGTCCCTCAGAGCCTGTATTTAGTGGCCAGGCAGTTCTGCTTCTGCAGTCAAGCTACTAGGTCACGTTTCCAATTCTGTGGCATGATTTGGTCTTTCCTACATTTGCAACACAATCTCTAAGTTTGTGTTAGAGAAAGAAAATTGATTTGCCTTTTGCTTATTAAAATTGATTAAAATAGTTTCACTAGATAAATTAAACATTAGACATGTTCTATATATACATATATGTGTGTGACTCATGGCGACCACATGTGTGACAGAGTAGAACTGAGCTACGTAGGGTTTTCTTGCCTGTAATCTTTATGGAAGCAGTTTGTCAGGCCTTTCTTCTGTGGAGCTACTGGGTGGGTTTGAACTGCCAACCTTTAGGTTAGCCGCCAATTGCAAACTGCTTGAACCACCCAAGCTTCTTTTATAAACATATAGGGATTGCAAATTTATACTACACACTCCCAACTCCCATGTGAGCTCTCTCATTCTACTTGACCTGTTAAAAGTTTAAAATAAGAATTTAGTTAATAAAACATTTTCTTTGACTGCAAGTGCTAGCCACTATGACTACATCAAGTGTAACGACTTTGGGAAGGAGGATGTGTATTTGCGTCTTGTTCTTGACCTTACGAACTACCAATTTGAAGGACTTTGTTTTTCCTTGAAATTTAGTCAGATAAGTTTTGAGCCAAGATGAGTTTTTTTCCTGTAAGATTAATTAAGAATGGAAAGGGAAAGTTGATAGAAATAAGCTAACGACTTCTAAAGACCTCATGTGTAAGAACTTTGAAGGCAATATTAGACATATGATGTCGCCATTTCTGCACACCTTGGTTTTTAAAAGCCATGATCAGTGCTGTAATATGATGTAAGCACAGAATATACTTTATATTGCCTTTATTTATATTCCTCTCACAATTGCCACATCAAACTCAGAGCCGCAGGTCAACATATTGTACATACCCTATATACAGTCCAGCATGCAGAGCAGTAGTCTGAATTCAGTCAGAAAGATCTGGTTGACCCTGACTGCACCACTTACTAACTGAGATAACTGTCAGTTATTTCACCTGTAAGATGGGAAAAGGAATAGCAACTGCCTAATGCATGGGATTATCATAAAGATTAAAGGCAATAATGTCCAGGAGATGCCAAGTGCAGGTGCCTGGCCTGCAAGTACTC
>NW_004444246.1:20439-21441 GCF_000243295.1 Trichechus manatus latirostris
AAGTTCCTGGGTGGTGCAAACGGTTCACGTGCTCGGCTGCTAACTGAAAGTTTGGAGGTTTGGAAGAAAGGCCAGGTGATCTGCTTCTGAAAAATCAGCTATTGAAAACCCTTTGGAGCACAGTTCTAGTCTGAAATATATGAGGTTGCCATGATTTGGAATCGACTCCACAGCAACTGGCTTTGGTAAAAGAAACTTCTCGTTGCTGTTAGGTGCCTTTAAGTCAGTTCCAACTCATAGCGGCCATATGTACAATAGAACTAAACACTGACAGACGAGTGGTGGAATAGGAACTAGGGGCTGCCAGCTTCTGTAGTAGTGGGAATTCACCCCATGGGGCTATCTTAAGGGAGTCCTGGCGGCAAGTGGTTAAAGCACTTGACTGCTAACCAAAAGGTCAGTGGTTCAAACCCACTAGCGACTCCGAGGGAGAAAGATGTGACGGTCTGCTTCCATAAAGATTTACAGCCTTGGAAACCCTATAAGGCAGTTCTACTCTGTTCTGTGGGGTTGCTATCAGCTGAAATCGACTTGATGGCAGTGGGCTTGGTTTTGAGTGGATGTCTTGAATGCATAGCAGCTGTTCTCTAACACAACCCCAGGTAGAAAACAAAACAAAATATGAAACAAAGCTATTTTTACTGGACCTAAAGCAAGATTGTACATCAGAACCTCTATTACATGACATACATCATCTTCCTTAATTGCATCAAAAGGACACATTGGAAACCACGTGCCCTTTTGTCAAGGTCTATAAATCATGGGGATCAGTTCTAACACCAAACATAAACTTTGGTCTAGAGCCCAACGTTACAAAGAGGGAAAAAGCCCCAAAGAGACAGAAGCAGACAAATTGTGCTTTTCGGTGTATTCTGCCTTTCATTTTGAATTGCTTCCTCTTCACTTCTTGTTTTCCACCTAATAAACTGCCTCCCTAGGCGTAGCTCAAAAGCTCCACCTTAGGATGGCATTTTCTGTTTTGTTTTTCTTCACCTGGAAGTA
>NW_004444246.1:23390-32156 GCF_000243295.1 Trichechus manatus latirostris
TAATGCCTTCATTCACATAGCAAAAACAATGAAAATAGACAGTTTATTATAAAACATTTGTCTAATACTGTTTAGTGGGGAGAAAAATCTTAAATGTTTTATTTTTGGTGCTTTTTACATTTATAAGATGAATCAAACTTAAAGAATGAGGTCAATTATTAGGTAACTAAATCTGATACATCAAGCATTTTTTAAAAATTTTATGACATATTTTGATAAGTGCAGGAAATAACTGAAAAATGTCTTCTAATTTCATAGAAAGAATATATTCCCTTCCCCAAATCACCCCCATCCTTTTAAAGATCAGAGTTTAAAACATTCATTTTAAAGTTCCATTTATACAGTAAACATCATGGTCCCTCCACAGCCTGACAATGAATGCTTTGTTGAAATTTCCCAAGAAGTTGTTGAGTTTGGCTTTATTATACCCTCAGAATAATATGGACACTATTGGGTCTCTGAATACCAGTGACTAACGCCCATTGCTATTCATTACAGGGTGACAGCGGTGGACCTCTTGTTTGTGAGCGGCCTGGAGGACAATGGACATTATTTGGTTTAACTTCATGGGGATCTGTCTGCTTTTCCAAAGTCCTGGGGCCTGGAGTTTATAGCAATGTGTCATACTTCGTTGAATGGATTGAAAGACAAATATACATCCACACCTTCCTCCTAAACTAATTCCAAAGATGACCAGGGACTTTTGTCCAACTACACTCAAAGAGAATGGCCTTCTTGACCATGGAGAGCTTCCTGCAGAGCGCTAGACAGAGCACTTTCCAGGGACGAGAATGCTTGAAAGTGCACTGCAAATTTTCATATTCTGGTCTAATTTTATTCAACTTTTTCTAAAGTTTATTTTTCTCTTACTTCAAGTTCAATGAAAGAAGACTTTCAAAAAACAAAGCAAAGTAGCTTTTGTTCCTTGGCCAGGCCTAACCTTGACTGTAGCGTGGAATTATCAACTCTAGAGAGGTTTAAAATAACATTGGCGCTAGAGTAACAGGTCATAGAAAGTTTCTTTATACCTTATCACAAAAAAGACATTGAGATCCAAGCTGACTCATCTGCCAGCTTCTGTTTCTCAAGCACAACAGCATAATGGCAAAGTTCAATATTAATATTGGAGACTTGCTTTTGATTGATTAAAAGTCAAGGTTTATACATGCTTTAATTATTTGCTATTATTCTCCTAACTTTTGCATACTTTTGAGAATTTACGGAAGTCATTTGGAGCTAGAAGACCAGTAGCATCCATGTAGGTAGCTGAAACAGGGAGACATACTGAGCACAAAGCTTTTTAGACATC
This sequence comes from Trichechus manatus latirostris, assembly GCF_000243295.1. Taxonomy (NCBI): domain Eukaryota; kingdom Metazoa; phylum Chordata; class Mammalia; order Sirenia; family Trichechidae; genus Trichechus; species Trichechus manatus. The sequence goes on from NW_004444246.1 coordinate 24,700, forward strand.
AATATTAGCACTTGGCACTATAGGACTTTCCATTCTGGATTTCAGTCAAGGTGGTAATTCCATTACTTTATAGAAAGGTCTGCATAGAACTTTCCCTATAGCTGGGGTTTGTTCAGTGTATATCAGTTGGCTGATTGAGACTTCGACAACTAGGCCAATATTTATGGGACATATTTTGCTTTGCCTACGTGCCAATGGAAGGAGCCCTAGTGGTTAAGCGGCTCTGCTAACTGAAAGGGTGGTGCTTTGAATCCACCAGCAGCTGTGCGAGAGAAGAGACCTGGCGATCTGCTCCCCTAAAGATTACCGCCTAGGAAACCCCATGGGGCAGTTCTACTCTGTCCTGTAGGATTGCTATGAGTCAGAATCAACTTGATGGCACACAACAATATTGACAATGGAGTGGAGATTAAACTTTGCCAAGGGAGATGAACTTGCTCGAGACTGAACAGATGCAATTTTTCAAAAAGAGAATTAAATTGCACTGTCCACTCCCATTTAGTATTTTCCAATTTTCCTGTGTTCATCTATACTACCAAAGTCACGAACATGTCTCTCAAAGCATAGTAAAACTTTACATGAAGTAAAACATTTTGTAATTTTCTTCAAAACATGTTTAAAGTCTGGTGTTGCCATTTCTTCTCACTGATAATTAAAACAAAATTTTAAAAATGCTGTTAAGCACTAGGCCACTTTATGCGCATCGATTTCTGAAGCAATTAGTGGTTAAAATGTTTTTCCCCACTAAAAAGCTTCAAAACACAAATCTTCACATACACCTAATTTAATTAGTCAGGCATTCATTTGGAACATCTGCATGCCTTTTGAACGAGCAGGATTCCCTGCTAATCTCTCTACCAGCAACCTGAACTGCCTCGCATTTCACAGAGACTATCGGCAATTTTATACATCTATTTTTATACTCTTTTCTATGTGTACACATATTTGAAGTTCAAAAGATTGTCTTGAAGCTTATGTTATTGATCTCCTGTCTTGCAGTTTGATTAAACCTATTGCAAGTGTGAAATATCAGCAACTGAGTTGGGCTCACAATTGTATGAAAGATTAAGAACATCTATCAGCTTTGTTAGAGCTGTAGGTATATGCTTAATGTAACAACTTTTAGCCTTGCTCAACTTATGTTCAGTGAAATGTACATATTGTACTTATTTTCAATCATCCTTAATACAAAAAAATGGTATAATCTTTTCTGATGGATATGGGGTATAGACAGCAATTCCAAGTAAATTATCTCTCCCACTAATCCACCAGTCAAAATTCACCTGTCATAAGCCTCACTCTGGTAGAACGTGCTCTCTTACTTTCGATGACAGGTGGCTCTTTGATTAGCCTGAAATTAGAAGTTGCTAATAGTCTCAAATAACCTGTTACATGTCCAATGAGAACTTTCGCCTTGGTAAGAGCACATGAATCTTTAATGTATAGACTACATTTTGATAACCAGATCCAAATCTTTTATAAACCCTTTGTGGTAAAATTATACCACAAAATGTATATTATTTATCATTTTTCCTTAACTACTAGGAGTGATGAGATAGTTTTTGGTCTCAAAAAATTAGGTGACATATGCTAAATACCAAAATGTGATTTAATATCATCAGCTTGGGTACTTTGGTATAAATGAGTTTTTCACTTGTAAATGAGACCCTTCAAAGGCTTAATACAAATCCAAAAATCTCTTTCTCCTGGGGGCCAGATGTATTTCAGAATCCAGGATTTTTCAAATTCTAAAACAATAATGCAGTGCCTATACTGTGTATTATATCACTAATGAGGACTAGGGTAGCATCCATAACTAAAATGTTTTATTTCTGTGGCAAAATGAATGAATAATTACATTAAGTGGGATAAATAAAGAATATAAATAATGTCATGTCTGTTCAGGGCATTCGTTGGTCTGTGTCTAACTTATGAAAAATCTTCCACTTTTCAGAACTTTGGGGATTTTGGAATTGGGGATAAGAGATTGTGGCCCCATAACATGAACACTCAAGATTTTCCTCTACTCATATGTACAGATAATTCGCATCCTGGAAATTGACCATTCTTCTCAGTCTTTTTGGCTCATTCTTTTCATTCATAGGTTCTAACACTTTATTTACAAGTGAATATATCTCTAAATTTTTATTTATCAGAAGATGATGACCTCAGGCAGTGAATACCTGCTGCTATGAGGGTATGAGATGCTATCACTGATTTTTTCATATAAGAAAAAGCCAAAACAATATTCTGGTAAAAGGCCTGCTTTGGGACTTCGTAAGTTCTGTTACCAAATACAGTTGGATTCAGTGAGTATCTATAGGAGTGATGACAACTTCTCAGTACATGTTATTTATTAAATAGTTTATTTAAAAAAAAACCATAAGGAAGCAGACAACAACTTCCATTAGCTATGTGGGATTCCAAAAGTTCTTAAGATTAGTTATATAGACTATTTGTAATAATACCAGAAGGCTACAAAAAAGGTCAGACCAGGACAGTAGGCAGCAGGTAGAAGATTAAGCCCTGAGAATAAGAGATTGATAGTCATAAGGAAGAACCTGATGGAGACATGGAACATTAGCATGGAGATGCATGAAGGAAATTTTGGATGATCGGTGACTGACAATTTTCAGAAAGGGAGAGAATTTAAAATGAACTCAACAAGAATACATGTTTTAATATCTAGCCTTACTGGTATAAATTAGTTTCTTTGTTCCAACTAAAGCCAGCATACATGATTTGCAACAGTAAATTTATAGGTATTCCTGTCCTAAAATGTATTAAAAAAACAAATTTTCCTAAGAACCTCATGGAAACTTCCTGAGAACAACCTGTATTAGTTTCAGTTCATAACAGCTCATTTTCAGAGGCTACAACACCAGAAAGGTTGTAGGGTAGTGTAAAGACTATGATCCCTCAAATGGACTTTTGAGGATTGTTTTGATATTGATTGTCTCATTTGGATCAGGTTATTGTCAGTTTTCATGGTGACCCGATGAGTTTCAGAGTAGAACTGCGCTCCATAGGGTTTTCAATGGCTGTAATCGTATGAAAGTAGTTCATCAGGCCTTTCTTCCATGATGCTGCTGGATGCTTTCGAACTGCCAACCTTTTCGTTAGTAGTTGAACACAAATCTTTTGTGCCACTCAGGGACCTTGCAGGGTCGCTATGGGTCTGAATTGACTTGACGACAACTAGGGGGGTAGTGTGGTGGATATTGTCAATTTTAGAATGCAGGTAATTTCCAAATGGGCTGTAGGCTCAGCTGATTCTGTCTGCTTGACCTATGACCTCTGTTTCCCAATTTGGAACATCTATGCAGAAGTAGGCCACATTAAAGTTCTTCTCTTGACAGGAATCATTGAGAAGAACACATTCTTGGTACCTGATGGTAGCCTAGTATCCCTTCTGCCCCTTCCTCACAAAGGCTCTGGCTCAGAACACTGAAATGAGCCAAGAGATATGCCTACCATCTTCTGTCAGAAGACCAAAGGCATCTTCCCACAGGAATTAAAAAGCTATTAGTGATCACTAACCGTATTTTAAATAGTACAATTATTACCCTATTTTAGGTACACTGTTGTTTAAAAAGGCTCTTGAGAATTTATCTGGAAATTAACCATTAATAACATTTTCCGTGTGGAAAACTTCTCTGAGTTCTAACTAATCTAAAAACTACTTTTTTCTTATTAAAAAAAAATTAAGATTGGTGCTTGCTCATACAAAGCATTTCTCAAGAATGTGAAATGATCTCCCATTAAAATAAATAACATCTCAAATGAATCCCCCTTTAAAATACCGGTATATGAATTTCTAAGACAATTAAAATACTTTTACAAAATCCAAAAAGTTTCATAAAAGCATTTGATTCTGAATGAAATTTTTCACTTCCCAAAAATCTGTCCACATCAAACTCTATTTCTCTTTTACAAATGTATCTACAAACATACAATAAAGGCCATCATGACTTTTCCAAGCCCATTAAAATGTCCATGTTCTTAAGGTAAAATCCAAGTTCTTCTTGCTTGGTAGCAGTGCCTCCTCAAAATTCTTCTTCCAAACTTGAAGGGATACTTGCAACTCCAAGTAGGCCACCCTATATTCTTAATCCTTTGGTGGTCCAGCCATCCCTGAGGTCTGAGGCATGTCTGAGTTGAAAGCAGTTTCACATACAGATACGTTTCCTTGCTCAGCAGCATAAGAAGTCGCTGACATCATTGCAGAGACAGTGGAACGGCCAGACATAGGTCTTCTCCCTGACTTAGCAGCTGAGTAGTCAGCATACTTAGATACAATTTGATCCATCTTTCCAGTTTCTCTCCAATTCTTGACAGCTTTAGTCCTTTCCTCTGGAGTCAGTCTGTCAAGGTGTTTAGCTCTCAGAATTGGAGATGGAAACAGGGATCCCTGAAGAACTCGGTATATAAACCTAGGATAAAAGAGCATCACAGAATTATATAACCCTCAAAGGCATCATGGGACACACACAAATAAACCCATCAATTAGAAAAGGTAAAAGGATCTGGTGGCCACTTGCATCCTTGAGGTAAAAGGGGAGAAAAAAATGAATTATAAAAGGAAGATAACAATATTAAATACATTTAAAAAACTCATTGCTGAGTCAATTTCACCTCATAGCGACCCTATAGGACAGAGTAAAACTGCCACATAGAGTTTTCAAGGAGCAGCTGATGGATTCAAACTGCCAACCTTTTGGTTAGCAGCCAAGCTCTTAACCACTATGCCACCAGGGCTCCACGAAATACTCTAGTATTTGTAAACTACTTAGAACATTTTAAGTGCTCTGTAAGTGCTTGTTAAATAAAAAAATAAATTAAAAATCTGTCAAAGCAGAGATATCCATAGCTACTACATCACAGGCTTGATGTTAGGGTAAATGAGATCATACACGTAAAGCAGAGTTTTGGCACAGAATAAGTATTCAAAAACCGCTAGTCAATTGTATTAGTTTCCTATGGCTGCTGTGGCAAGTTACTGCAAACACGCTGGCTTGAAACAACAAATTCATTCTCTCACAGTTCTAGAGGCCAGTATATGTTATTTATTAAATAGTTTATTTAAAAAAAAAAACATAAGGAAGCAGACAACCTCCATTAGCTATGTGGGATTCCGAAAGTTCTTGAGATATCACTGGACTGAAATAAAGGTATCAGCAGACCACACTCTCTATTGAGACTCTAAGGAAAAATCCATTCCTTCCTTCATCCAGCTTCTGTGGTTGCCAGCATTCTTTGGTTTGTGGCTGCATCATTCCAATCGCTGTCTTTGTGGTCATACTGCCTTCTCCTCTTGTGTCAGCTCTCCTCGTCTCTCTCTCATAATAACATGTGCAACTGCATTTAGAGCCTGCTCAAATAATCCAGGTTAATCTCCCCATCTCAAGACGCTTCATTTAATCATACTTGCAGAGACTCTTTTCCACATAAAGTAACACTCACAGGTCTAGGGATTAGGACATGATATTTTTGGGGGCCATTATTCAGCCTACTAGAGTGTGCCTTCTGGATCCAAAGATTTATATCCAATTCACCCTATCCTAACATGCTCAAAAGTCTCAATCCATTGCAACATCAACTCAAATTCAAAAATCTCATCTAAATATCACCAGCTTAAAAGTTCTATATCTCATTATCTAAATCAGGTATGGGTGAGACTCTGGGTGTGATCCATCCTGGAGTAAAATTCCTCTCCATTTGTGGGTCTGTAAAATTTATAAACAAGACTATCTGCCCCCAAAATACAGTGACAGAACATGCAGATGATGACAGTTACAGACATTCCTACAGAAAAAGGCAGAAAATGGAAGGAAGAAAGGATCCTGGGGTTGCAAGCAATTTCCAGTCATTTCAATCTCTAATTCTGTATTCACAATGCCTTCTCTTTTGTCTGGGTCAAATCTCCCTCTGCCTCTCTCTTATAAAAAGATACATGTGATTTCATGTAGGGTCCACCCAGATAATCCAGGTTCACCTCCCCATCTAAACATTCTTAACTTAATCACACCTACAAAGTCCTTTTTTTGCCACACAAGGTAATATTCACAGGTTTCAGGATGTATATACCTTTTGAGAGGCCCGTTTTTCATGCTACCACAACTGGATTAGATAGGGCTGTGCTGCTAATGCATTTGAAGCAATTTTTAAAAGGCTATAGCCTTAAAGTAATTGTTTCTTCAGCAATCCTATAAATTCATCCTGCCAGTTTTTAATCTGAAAATGTAATAACAATGAACACTACAAAAGCACCTCAGTTTAACAGTGACATTGTTAAGTGCAAAACTATACCCACCATAGAATGACTCAGGTGGGATTTTCTTTTGCATTTCAGAAGGAATGCCCATTAGCAACAGAGAGATTATGCTCACTGTGCCTCGAGATTTATAGATTGGGTTTGGGAAATCTTCTGTAAAGGACCAGATAGTAATATTTTAGGCTTTGAGAGCCAGATGGTCTCTGATGAACTACTCATCTCTGCTGTTGTGAGCATGAAAGCAGCTATAGACAATATATAGACATTCAAAATCAGATTAAGCTGAAACGGGAGGATAATTGAAGTCAGATAAGGGAGGGAAATCATAAGGTTTTCAGTGTTTAAAGATTGCTGTAGAGACTGCTGCTTGTCCCTCAGTACCCAGTCTCCCCTTCTTCTTTTCAAAACCCCTAGATTTTAGCCATTGGGTTGGAGTCTATACTCCTAGGTTCTTGTTAATGGGATATGAGCAATGATGTGTGCAACTTCTGAGTCATGCTATTAAAATATTTAAAAAAGAAAGCTGCTTGCAATCCACTTTCTCTCTTTCCCCTTCCCATGGATATGAACACGGACATGCTGATGGTGAGCCATCTTCAATCATGCAGATGAGGGCGACACCCTTGGGAGATGACACAGCAGGAGGACAAAGGAAGGGATCTAGGTCTCTGGATAACCTCGTGAAGCAAAGTTTTCCAACCAGATTAGACTTTTATATGAGAGAGAAAGAAACTTTCCAGTTTGCTGAAGTCACTGTTAACATAGGTAAAAGTAACATTTTAATTAGCACACAGACTGGCTTCGCCACTCCTAAACAGAGTAGTCTGCCATTCATTCTTAGTTGAAGAATCCCAAGCCTATGATTCATTTACTTTACTGATTATAAAGCAAATACCATACCTGGGTAGAAGTGCAATGCAGGTTGTGAGGACACAAACTAAATAGAACATTGGATCCAGCATGTGCTCCTGCATAATCCAGTAGGGGTTGGATGGTGGGTTGCAAGTTACACACATGGCTCCAAAAGCCAAGACAAAGAGGAAATAAGACACAATGCTACCAATGATGACCAGCATGTGGATCCAAGTCTGTAAGACAAGAGCAGAGGAATATGAACACTCTCTTACTGAAAGGGTTTTACAGCCTGGCAAAAATCTACTCTGTTAAAGAAGCAACATGCCTA
>NW_004444246.1:48778-50600 GCF_000243295.1 Trichechus manatus latirostris
ATTATCAAGCAGTACAGGGCTAAAGAGGGACTCAAGACCCAACTAGGCACTTATCTCTAAATCTAATCCATTAACCAATCTATTTTGGGAGCATTTTACAATATAACCAAAAAACCAAACTCATTGTCGTTGAGTCGATCCCGACTCATAGTGACCCTACAGGACAGAGTAGAACTGCCCCATAGGGTTTCCAAGGAGCAGCTGGCAGATTTGAACTGCCAACTTTTTGGTTAGCAGCCAAGCTCTTAACCACTGTGCCAAATATAGTCAGTTAATAATTCACCAGATTATATGAACAATCTACCCTTCTATATGTTGATACTGGCGGCAAAGTATAAATGGACATCATTGATTCATTAATAACAAACACAATAAGTAAAAAAGGACTCACATAGTAAGGCACAAAGAAGCAGACTAGACTTTGATAAAAGGCATCAAACAAGGTGATCCAGAAGGTCAGGGGTAAGTATGCCTGGAAATGAAACAGATACGTGGGAGAGTTTAAGATTAACAACGGTCAAATCAAAGTCAAGGAACAATATGAGTAAACACTTGACTTTTCACTCAAAGACAGGTGGAATTTGTCAATAGTGGTAGGAAGAATGACGGGTGGTAATAGAGCGAGAAGGGTTTACAGGTGAATGTGGTGAAAAAAATCTCTCAATAAACTCTTCCTCAACTTCCCTTGCCTTTCTCATTGGATCAATTTTAAAATTTAAGTGAAATAGTGCTACTATTACTAAAATTCCATATCCTATAGATCAAAAAGTATTGTTTCAAAAGCTTCCCCAAATCCATTCATTTCTCTCCATCTCCACTACTCTTCTCATTCCAAGCCATCACCAGCTCTCTCTAGAAATAACTGAATAACCATCTAACTGGCCTCTTTGATTCCCCTCCTACCACCAATCCAATCTTCCAATAGCTGCCAGACGATTTAAAAAAATGTAATTTAGGCCATGTTATCCTCCTAACTAAACAAATTAACCCATTTTAATTCCTTCAAAGACTTCCCACTGCATTTCCAATACAAATGGATTTCCATTGCAATTCCTTCCCATGGCCTATAAGGTCCTGCATGGGGTGCCCACTGCACAGCTCTCCAGAGTCACCTCCTACCATTGGGATCCTCACTCACTATGTTCCAGTCACAAAGGCCTTCGTTCTATTCCTCATAAATGCCAAATCCATTTTTGCCTTGGAACTTTACTTTCCAGGAATTCTCTCTTCCAGGATTTCTTTGACCTGGACCTCCCACATAACCAGCTCCTCAGTCCTGGTTCAAATATCACTTGCTCATAAAGACAGTCCTGGGCCAGTCTAAGAGGTATAGCCACCCAATCACTCACTACTACCATGGTACTGTTAGAAGTCTCTCATCACCATCGGAAATAATCTTATTTGTTTACTGATTTTCTGGTTCTCTTACCAGAATATAAGCTTCAGAGAGTGGGTCTTTGTCTCTTTTATCCACATGACTAAAACAGTGTCTGATGAATAGTAGGTACTCAACAAATATTTGTTGAATTAATAAACTATTCTTACATAACTTGAATGTGCAAAAATGTTTTCTCCCCAGAGAAAGAGAAGGATCAAGTAGAGACACTAGTCAAGTGATTGAAAACAGTTTTCAAAACAAGAGCCAACTCTGATTGAATGGTAATGTCTGCTAGGAGATGTGTGTAGAAGGATTCCGAGGCTGCATTCAGACCAGAAGGAAAGAGTGCTGGGATTTATTAGTGATCCCTGCCATGCGTAAAATGGCAGCACATGTATCGTATCCCTGAGTTAGTCATTTCTTCCTTAACGTGTTCTTTTTAGT